>NW_028122917.1:0-173220 GCF_965194805.1 Balaenoptera borealis
GTGCCCATTTATTTAGATTACACACACACACACACACACACACACAGACTGTCTATTGTATAGGCTTTAAAAAATATTAGACACTTAATGTAAATCATTAATTTATATTTGCTTTAAAAATTAGAAATACCATATTCAGGTTCTGGGACATGTATTAGGCACTAGGAAAATGTCTGACTAATAAATGAAGGTCACTCTACCGCTTGTGGCTTTTTTCAAGGTTCTAAATGCACCCTCCGAGCAAGCTTTGCTCAGTGTTTCCCGGGACTGCTGATTGATGGGGTGGGTGGGAAGAGTTCCTGATTCCCAGGGGCCCTGAGTAGGAGTGGAGAAAGCTGGAAAGTTGGGATCAGGATCTACATATTTGGGTCAAATTCTACTTGTAAATTCTGTGGCCTTGCCAAGCTATTTACGTTTTCTATTCCTGTTTTTGTTTTTTACCCAGGTTGCAGAATAGAAATAATAAAAACAGCTTTTCTGCTTTGTTCTCAGGCATATAATGCCCTACTCAAGGTTAAAGTTACTTTCATCTTCTGATCACTTTGGATGGTGCAAGAATGCCTGGACACTGTTCCTAAGTCTCAGCACATTTGTCATGAGTCTGGTCACAGTGTTAGGAGAGTATTGATCCTAGTGATGCCATGCTCATACCTCCTTCATTTACATCTGCTGGCAGCCTCTTTAGGAAGTAGAGGAGGCCATGTGACTTACCTCAAGGTCATGGATCTTGAAATCCTTCTTCCTTCATGGGCCATGAGGCCTCTATCTGTATACTCTGAAACAATTTATCTATTTATCTGCCTATCTGTCTATCCATTTATTTATCTATCCATTTATTTATTTATTTAAGATGCCTTTTAGATTCCATCATTTTTCAATATGAACTTTTGGGTAGTTGTATTAAAGAATTTGAATGGAAAGGAATACACATACAGTATATAGAAGTTGATTCAAAACTCTTCATTCTTCAATTAAGTGTATTCAATTTACCTACTTAACATAAGGTCACTTCCCTGATGATATTTGGAGTAAGATTCCTTCTCCCAGGATGCCAGTTTTTAGTTTTATATATCTGCTGACCACAATTCTCAAATCTCCAAGTAGGAATATACATAATAAAATGCTGACATTATAGTAGAAGTCGGGTCGGTGTTTTAATTAATTATTTTTTAATTTTTTCCAGCTTTATTGAGATGTATTTTGACACATAACACTGTATATATAACCGTATATATTTCGAAATGATTACCATAATAAGGTTCTTTAGGTTTTTATTTTTAAATATGAATCATTAAATGAGTTGAGAAAACAAAAGCAGTCTTTTTTACAACAGTTCTCAGTACATGTAAATATTTTCTTCAAACCGGATTAGTTACTTGTCCTAACTTCTTTTCAACCAAAAAAAAAAGAAACTCACATTTTTCCTAGCATCGGTGTTAATGCTCAAGCATCATCAGCGTGGTGAAGCTCGGTCTCAGACTGAAGTCCATTGAACTGCACAGCTGTTCAGAGTGGGAAACCTGCCCGTGAAGGAGCTAGGACCGCGGATTCGGATTCGGATTCGGAGCGAGCGCAGGTTGAAGACCTTCACCGACTTGACTCGCACTTCCTCCCGCCACCGCCAGGAGCGCCCGGGACGCGTGGAGCTCGCAGCGCGGCGGGAGCGGGTGGGGGTGGGGGTGGGGGTGGGGGTGTGGCTGCAGGCTGGGTCTCCCGCCCCGCCGGCTGCGCGGGTTCGCCGAGCCCGGAGGAGGGAGCGCTAGCTACCCCGAGCGGGAGGGAGCTTGCAGACTCCGGCTCAGAGCAGCTGTCTGGACACCTTGGGTTTTGGGGTGGGGAGCCCCGGCGACTGTGAACATGGACTCCGCCGCGGGAGCCTGTCTCAGGATGCTCTTTCTTTTGTCTGCCCAGCCCTGGAGTACATTAGCAGCAGGGAATACTTGTGAGTACAGCAAATCTTTTAAAACTTATACTGTCAACTGAGAATTCGTGTTTTTTTTAAAAAATAATTGAATTTTACAAATGGAATCACGGGTCTGCTTCTGAAAATGAGGCATTTAAAAAACATCGCAAAGTCCCAACGCTTGGATAGGATGGTTTACAATGGTTTTTCCACTTGTCAAGTCTGTAATACACAAAGCCTGTTTTGACTTGTCTGTGAGCTGAATTTTGTCTGTGTGCTGTTGTTTTGAAGATTCATTGAGAAAGCTCAAGTTCTAGTAAAACCTAAAATTAGCATGAGAATATTGAGGCGGAGAGAGACCAGAGAGAGAATAGCAGGAGATGAGGAGAGAAGAGCATGCCAATATGTCATTTATTTCTTTTTACTATGAATACATTTTGGAGGATTTATGTCAGAAAGGAAATCGTTGGCCGACCTGGCCGGGTCCTGCATTAGCGTAGATGTTTGCAGTCGGCGCCCTGCGGAATCGGGTACCAAGAAGTCGGGCGCTGCAGCGGCGGGCAGGCTCCGCAGCAGAGCCCAGGCGGCAAACCTGGTGAGTCCGCAGAATTACGAGAAGGATCGACCCCTCAGAATTAGAAGGCTTTTGCTTACAGGAAAAACATACCCTGCCATTCAGGTTCATTTGCAAGTGCACGTGCTTGTATATCGTGATGTGCTGTGTTTCTCATTTTGTTGGTTCAGTGAAGATGTATTAACCTCTCAGTTCTGGACTGGCAATGTGAGTCTGATCTAAAGATGCTAGCCAAATTGATTCAGCCGACCTCAAGGCATTTTAATCTGGAAATCGGAAAAAGTTTTCGAAGTGTTATTCAGATTGAAATCTCCATCATAGGGCTTTTCTTTCCTTGAGGGATTGGAAGAAAGCCCCCTTAGTCCTACATCCACACCCCATCCCCCTCAAGAATTTTTTTTAAATCAGGTTGTAGGGAGTAAGGCAAGCTATTATGCATTTCAAGAAAGTGCTAGTAGGCATGTTAGAAACCGACCTTGCTGCTGGGGGTGGGGTGGGCTGGGGAACTCTGCCCTTACCAGGAAGTTTGTGCTAAAGTGAAAAGCATATTATACAAATAGTTACCCTTCCAGCATTCATCCATATATGCCCCGAGGCTGTGATAAGTTTGTGTTGTCATCATTTAGTATCAGCTCATTTAATGCCATATTATATGAGTCACTCCTGAAAATGAGCCTTAGTCTCCTTTAAGAAAATACTGCCCCGTGTTTCAGACAGAATTTTAATTTAGCTTTGGGCACAATTTCCATGAATTAATTAAAATGGAGGCATTTACATGAAAGCCTTAGGTCCTGCAGTAAAGCATTTATCACTTTGCTAAGAAACTAAAAATGTAGTACTAAATGATTTGCTAGTATAAAAGAATTGTAGAATAACTTAACAGAGTACACTGAGGTGCAATTAAAAAGTCACCAGAGGTCACTCTTACTTAAAGGAAACATGGCTTCAAAAATCCTTCCCTTATAAGAGAAGCAGAGTGCTGTGCTGCCTTTCTTGTCTCCTTAGTTGTGATTACAGGATATTGCAAGATCAGTTATTTTGATATTTCTTTATTTTCTGTTTGTATTTTATTCCCTGAAATCCACAGAGGTATCATGTTCTTCATACTGAGCATCTTTTTTAAGAGTCACATGCTCTGAGGTGCTCCATGTCTGAATATCCAGGCAGATATCCTTTTCTGAATTGAATATATCTCTAAGCTCAGTTCGTCTGGGTCTCTGGCTGACTCTTCAAATGTCAATGCTAGTTTTCACTTTTCAGCCTCTGTTTTATTTAGATGTGTTTAGTACTCTGATGAAAAGTTCAGTAAGTTAAAAGTACCTATGTAAATTTGCATGGCTAAGAACATTTTAGATACTATAGAGTCCTTGATCACCGCAAAGATGGCTACTATAGTTGTTCAAGTGTCAAGTATATATTTAAATGTCTTTGCAGACTTAAAGATTCATAGAGGGTACACAAACTGTGTTTGATAATTGCTTGCTGATCTCATTTGACAGTATCCTTTGTGGCAGTAGAGGTAATTATAGTCTAGATTATAGACTATTATATTCTATATATTATAGTATTATAATATAGATTATTATATTATAATAATCTATATTATAGTATAATATTACATATATTACTATCATATTATAGTCTAGATTACATATTATAGTAATATGTAATAGTCTAGATAGTCTATATAGTCTAGATTACATATATAATTACTATTATATATAATATATATATTATATATATTACATATATATAGTAGTCTAGATGATAGTCTAGATAGTCTAGATTACATATATAATTACTATTATATATATAATACATATATTATATATATTACATATATTATTATTATTATAATATTACATATAATACTATCATATTATAGTCTAGATTAGCTAATTTGACCAATTGGATTTTTCCTTAACTCTCAAATATTTGGGAGGTGTTTGTATGTGTAGATGTATATACAAGCAAGGTATTTCAAACCCATATTTGAAATTTGTTACTACATAAATCAAGGTAGAGGGTTCTTTTAGTCCTGTCCCATCATTTGAGAAATTCTAAAGAGGAGTTTGCCAGCAGGATGGGATTTAGGTTATCAACAAGAAATCACGAACACGAGCATTTTCTCAAGTCTTTTGATCGCTAACCTTTTATTCCTAAGAAGTGTTTTAAGAACTCAAGTAATCTTTTCAGACAAGACTTTAAAACTAACAAAAATGAAATATTCTTAAGCCCTGATAAAATAATGAGAACTGTATGTAAATTTTTAAAAAGGTAAAGATCTTCTCCCCAAAAGGATACAGTGACATTTTTCCTCTATTTACAACTGGTTCTCAGTAGTAAATTAGTCAGACAGACGCGGGGTGGGGGGGGGGGATGTCAACCTGGGTGAGGTTCTGGCATAAGACATACTCTCATACAGGACTTGGTTGAAACATTTGACATCTCAGAAATTATCCATGTTTTGACATGAATCTTTATAATTAATGGGAAATTTTAAGTCCAGAGGAGTCTACACAGGGCGAGAGTAATGTTTCTAAATAGCCAAAAACATGGGCTTTTTTTTTTTTCTCTCTTATTCTCTGTCTTTTTGAAGATAAAACAAGTTGAATGGACAGCATCCTCTAGGACCTGATATTTAAAAATTGTGCATCTCTACTTGGTCTGCCTTCTAGAACTCTTGGTATTTAGTCAAGATGAAAGTGTTATTCTAATGGAGTTATCCTCTTAAATGGAATGCAAGAGGAAAGTTAGAATATAGATTCCAAGTTAGAGCCCTGTTTTCCAGAAGTTGTTGTGCAGCCAGTGGTTGGTTTGCTCACTTCCTACCATGAGCCACAAGTGGAAGAGGGCAGTAGCTCTCTGTTTTAGGATTATCCCTGTGAATCTACTATTTGTTTATGAACTTTCAGATCTTTTTGGGGGGGGGGGGAGGAAGAAGAGATATAATCTGAATAAGAAAATGTCAGTATTTTGATTGCATATTTAGTATTGTAAATCTGTCTCCTGGATCGCATGTCACTTTGAGGAGTAATGTTCACTCTTTCCCGATTAAGGAACAACACAATTGGAAGTTAATTTACAGCTGAATTATTTCCCCCATATAAGTAAAGTGCCAGCTATAGCTAGTAGCTGCTGTCCTCCCTAACTCTACTCCCCAGTGAAAAGAAAAAGGACTGAAGTCTCTGAAAAGGACTGAAGCCAGTGTTAGACATTTCAGCCGCTGTTGATGGTGATTATTTGACGTAAATGATGATATTTGTAGACCCAGGGGTTCAATTTAGTGAGTGTTACACACTCATCCGCACCTTGTTAAATCTCAGTACTTGTAATTTTCTCTAGAAGTCTTCTTTTGTTTCCTTCCCCTGTCAAAAGTGCCCTTCTTGTTGTGAGAATAAAAGATGTATTTCTGGCCCACTCCAGGTGGGGCACACAACTTGAATCACTGTTCTAGGAGTGGTAATCAGGATTTGTTTTTATCCAACAATGTCTCCTCCCTGTTACGTCCTGCATATGTATGAGAGGTCTCTGCCCTTGGTTGGGGGAGCAGATCAAGCCCATTTTGTTGGCCAGCATGGGAGACAAACATGTGCTGTTCATGTAATACCTAGTGCTTGATCTAGGCAAATATATTAGCACCTCAATTTGAAGATTTGTATCAGATTTGAATCCTTTCTTCACTGGAGCAGTGGCTCCTTATGTGCTAAAGTGTTACTGTATCATCTTTAATGAAAGTTTATTAATATGATCCTCTAATAGATATTATCACACAATATTATTCTTTGAAAAGAAAAATAACATACACAGTATAATAGTGAGACACTTGTTGTATAAATTATCCTAACCCAATAACATGATTAACCTTAAGAATTTGGTATAAAAATACATGAATTGCAGAATGGAGGAACTGAACATAATGCTACAACTGCTAAGAAGTATAAAATCGTGAGAATTGATTTAAGTGAATGTCTAATAGTGTGTTTATCCAATGTCTCTTCTCAAGGGTATTGTTTGTCAGAACTCCTGTCATTTCAATGGGCACAGATTCTTTGTAATTATTTGCTAAGTGTCATCAACATATTCTATTGCTATGTGAGCACAGTCAATCTCAAGTAATGCCATGTGTGCTAAGACAATACAGTCCATAAAGAAGTTTTCACCTTGGGTAATATGGACTAAAATCCTGCTACTGTTTTAATTGGTGCAGGCTTCTTTTTGTCTCAATAGTGTGCTTAGTGGTTTTCTAGAGTGAGTCGAATCCTCCAAGTTAATCAGGATTATCCTTGTGAATCTACTGTTTCTTTACGAATTTTCAGATCTTTGGGGAGGAAGAAGAGATATAATCTGAATAAGAAAATGTCAGTATTTTGGTTGATATTTAGATTGAATTACTTATGTCTACCTATTTCTGAAAGGCATTAGACCATATGTAATAGGTTCCTTGGTTTAGGGAGGGAGCCTATCAGAAGATGTGCCCCTGGAGCAGGTGAATGGGGAATCCATTCGTGATTCAGTGAAACCTGTTGGGGAAAATGAGCATAGAATATGGAGAGAGGTATTTAGTAAGCACTGGAGCTTGGACTTGTTGGAAAGAGTCTTCAACAAACTGGTAAACGGACAGTTTTTTTTAAAAAATCATATTTGAATAAACTTCCCAGAAATACTGAGGTCAGAATATTTTTGAAAACTTCGGGAAAACAACAACATTTTTTTCTCCAAAAAAACTTACAAAGTCCATGTGACTATCACACACACAAGTGACAGGCAAGGCTAGAGCTGTGAGGGTCCTGAAGCTTATGCAACTGGGGGAGACTCTTTAAGCAAACAAACAAACAAAATGACCCTAAAGCCACATTATCAGTGACCCTCCCACGCCTGAAAGCCTGTTCTGGGGAGAAGACTGGAGCTCAAGAATGTCTGCTCCTTTGAGTTGATTTGGAAAATAAACCCCAAATCATTCAAGAGTACTAAATAAAGGACATATTCACTGACAAAAATCTCAATTAACTGAGCAAATTTGAATTTGAATTTTTCCCTTTAAATCAAAATCAGAATTTGAATATAAAAGTATACTTATAAAAGTATAAAAGAGTTCAAACAATTTGGAATGAATAGATCCAGGGTTTACCTGCAATTCTAATTCTAATCCTGAAAAACAAATATGAAATTAACCTCTGGATCTTCTCCCCACTTAACTTTTCAGAGCCTTTAAAGGCTTGGCTTCAACATACAAAGTTCTTCAGAGTAACTTCCAAAGTGTCCCCACTCAATCTGCCTACCTGGGGCCCGTTGCGGTGCTGATTGCTATAGGCTCTGTTGCATCATACTGAATAACTTTTAAAAACTGAATTATTTATGTCTACCTATTTCTGAGAGGCAGGAAACCATACGTAATACGTTCCTTCAAAATATCATACTTGTTTTTTCCAGTTTGAGTTCTATGGCACAAGGTTAAAATCTGTGTGCTAATTAAAGTTATACACAACTTGTAAATACTGTAAAAACTAACACAACATTGTAAATCAACTAGACTCCAATGTAAAATAAAAAGTTAAAAAAAGAGAGGGTATGATAGAGTGACCTTTTGACATTATGCAGGAACATTGTTTAATAGGCCCACATGATTGTTTAATTACCTAGAAGAATGCACCCATGTCTGACTTGGTCATTTACCATTTGATTGGAGTTTAGGCGCTGAAATTGATGATTTCTTTTTTTTTTTTTTTTCAGGTACATATGGTAACTACAAAGGTTTTATTGCCCTGTAGGACATTGATCAGTTTTTTTGTAACCTAGCAATCTCATTCTAATGTTCTTCTATAAATGCCCGTAAATTCCTAGTTTCTCAAAATGCTCTTTTACTGGATTAGTCATTAATGAGTTTATGATTCTTTGGCATGCATTTGTTCTATATTTGTACGTGTTGTGTTTTTAACTTTTTGAAAATAATGCTTTGACATAGAGATTGCACATGTCTGGTAGGTGTACACATAACCTTGTGTGATAATACATGTGCTTAGTTTGAGTGTTGCTTTACAATAAATTTCCTTTCTGGTTCATTAGAAACTTTACTTTTCAATAATAATATAGGGAGTCTGGCTCGCCATAAAAAATAAAAATATTCTCCTTAGTTTCCAGGTAATGGGTATTTTCAGTGTACTGATTTGAAATAGAATTGAAACATAAAGTACTTGAAATTTTGAGTAGTTTAAAGTTAGAAACTATATAATTTTTATTTAAATATATGCCCGTTTAATGGACCAGTTTAAAAAAAAAACCTCCCTCCAAGGCTGTTAATCACAAATGAAAAAATGATATATTTTATCTAGGCTATGGCTTTTATTAAGTTTTTACTCGGTAGTACATCAGGAAAAGATACTCATGGAGGATGTGCTAGTTATAGCTAACTCATGGAGAGAAACTTGAAAAAAGTTTGTTTTTTAAACTGGCAAATATGATCCTTTCGGATGAGTCATTTTAGGGATATGGTAAATGGTGTATCAGATATTTAAATTTATGTGTTCCTAAGTTGTATCACCTGTGGTTCCATCTCTGGCCTTAGTGGCTGTCACCTGTGGAGAAGGAATTTTTATGCCCCGTGTTCACTGGACCACTGTGGGAGGAAGGGGCTGGTGAACCTTGTTTGGCATCAGTGGCAGTTTCGATAACCTCAGAAGCCACTTAACGCTGTGGCGTAGACCTAGGGTCCCCACATGCTCGTTTCAGTAGCGTCTCATTACTTGGGGTGTTCGAGACCCAACAGAGGGTTTCTCTGGAGCTTAGGAGCAAGCAGTGACATTGCTGCTTGGATGATGCAGGAGCGACCTGCTGCCTTGAGACATAAGACCAGGTGCCACCTGCAGTTCTCAAGGTGGTAATTAGTTTTTATTTTAACATTTCTAAATCCTCAGGCAGCCAAAGAGCTTGCTAAAGTTTAGCTAAATACACTCTTCCTCGGAGTGGTGAATTGGTGGGAGAAGTGGCAGAATGAACCATGTGTGTGTACGTAGGTTTGTGTGTCTTAAGGGAGGCTGGTTGGGTAGAGAGACCTGCTGAAGGAATTAAAAACCACTGTCAATAGTTGTAAGAGAGGCACAGATTGGATTAGGTGACGATCCAGTTACGTGGGATTGAGCTATTTCTTACTTGTTACCATGCAGAACGGATATTCTCCACTTTGGATTTCTGAGCATGTGAGCAATCAGGAAATACAAAGCCATCTGCCCTGACCCAGTTGAAGCCCAGTTGAAACTATTGGCTTCACGTGTCGGAGGGGTTTTGTGTTCTAGGGTATTGCTGTGCCGCCACCGTTAGAACCAGCAGCACTTAACCTGCCTCTGAGGCCTTGCCAGGTCCTGGTTCCTGTTACTACAGTTCTAAGGAATGGCTGGTAGGCTTTTGATTTAAAGGCGGGTAGATATAATAAAGGGAATCTGATTAGCATGCGAAAATAATTCAGTAATTTGATTCAGGTCAAAGAAAGTAATTTTCATATAAACTTCTATTATGGAAGAAAATATTTTAAGAACTGTTAACTATTTTAATGTCTCAGATTTGGCCGATGTAAGAAAAATAATATGTTTCTATAGACATCTGTTCAAATGTTTGGAGATTATCAAAATTAAGGATTTGTCATATAGCTTTACGTTTGCTGTGTCTTTGATGATTAGAAACTTGAGAATAAGGACATTGCTATACACTAAAAGTATAATAATACAACATAAAAAGAAAAATATAGCTGTGTAAAGTCATCAAGCTGGCTAGCTGCTGTGTGTCTGTGATTCTTAGGCTTCTCTGCAACGTTGTGTTAATTCATGGAAGTTTTCTTTTTTTAATTAATTAATTCATTCATTCATTAATTTTTGGCTGTGTTGGGTCTTCATGGCGGCACTGAGGCTACGGGCTTTCTCTAGTTGCGACCAGCGTGGGTTACTCTTTGTTGTGGTGCGCGGACTTCTCATTGAGGTGCCTTCTCTTGTTTCGGAGCATGGGCTCTAGGCGCAAGGGCTTCAGTAGTTGTGGTGCGTGGGCTTAGTTGCTCCGCGGCATGTGGGATCTTCCTGGACTAGGGATCGAACCCGTGTTCCCTGTATTGGCAGGCGGACTCTTAACCACTACTCCACCAGGGAAGTCTCGATTCACAGAAGTTCTGATAGGAAAACCTGTGAGCCTTGACATTTCAGAGCACATCCTTTTCTATGGTGTGAACCATGCCGTCATCGCGAGGGGTTAAAAAATTGGGGGGACTGAAAGAGGATATGTTGACTAGAGTTTAATTAAGGTACGTATAAGAGAGTTTAAGGGAGCAAATGCCAAATTATTCTTTGCTTTCTTAAAGTGACAAGGAACATTTTTGAAAAATATTTTTTCTGGCATAGAACACAGTAGAATTGACAGATTTCAGAGTCAATTACCTATTAGAGGTAAGTCAAATGATCTATTTTGAACTATGGTACAAGGTTAACAAACATAATATTGATTTTCCAGTTTAGAAGAACAAATTTTGGATCATAATTATTTACTATTCTTTTGTCATGATGAACTACTGATCTATTTTAAGAAACCTGAAAACCTGATCTTTGGGAGATTTGCATCGCTATGGACTGATTTCACTTGTTCTTCTTCTAAGTGATAGGATTCATTTGTTGGAAGATAGGCTGCATGTTTGCCTAGGAAAAGTTCCTTTTCCTCATGAATATTGCTGCAAGGTGAAGCAGGAGTGGGAAGATACATCCTGCAGGCTATTGCGCATTTGAGCATGAAAAGGACATATGTTGTACCTTAATCACCATCCCAATTCCCTAGGGATGAGACTGGCTTACCCACCCTCCCAAGGCCTCCTTGCCAACCCCCAGCATCAACATGCCCAGAGCCTTCATGAGCATCTTCTTCCATTTTCTTAGATGGAGGTGATGCCGAATGACTTCCTGGGTTGACTTGCGTGGATTTGGCCAGCCAAAGAGGTGTCCTTCCTCCTTCACTACTTCCTGTGGGATCCATCCCCCTGAGGTCTTCCACTGTTATTCCATTTCCCAGGTGTAAGAGGGACTGAAGTGGGAGGATGGCAGTGAGAATGAAAACGTGACACTGCACACAAAGAACACTTTCAGGACTTAATGGTTGTTTGATTCCATGTGGAATAATAAGAAATGGGAGTGTGAAGGACTGGGGTATTGGCAAGTGACTTCAACAAAACGGGGAGTTGTTGGTTCACATCATTGCATTTCAGGCAAGGTTAGATCCAGATGAGGCTGTGCCATCAGGATCAGCCTCTCTTCATGTTTCCGCTCTGTCTTCCCAGTGTGATCTTGATGCTCAGGCAGGAATCTGCTTGGTAGCTCCATGTCCAAGGTCGACCTTCCTAATCACAGTGGTAGAGAGAATGCTTTCCTCTATTTGGACTTTGGTCCTTATTACCCTGAAGCACTAAGCATGTATTTATTTGTTTATTCCCTCAACTCAAGCTCCAAGAAAGCAGAGACTTCCTCTTTCTTTTTTGTTGTTATTCCTACTTCCTAATCCCCAGAGCACAGGATGGTCCTGGAAGACAGTGGGTTCTCAATACATATTTGTTGGATAAGTAAAAAGGTGAATGATTCTCTTTCCCCAAACATCCAGCAAGATCCCCAGATCTGACTTCCACTGTTTTGTCTGTGTTGTGACTGCTCTTATCCAGCTACTGTGACAGGAAAGGTTGGCCCTCATGACCAGTGGTGGAGCCAGGAAGCGATTGCAACTTGATCCTTGACCAGGTGCTTTGACTGCATCACTTTGACAAGAAAGCAAAATGCACAATCCATTTAGGTAATTAGTTTAACATCTATTATGAAAAGCACTAGCTTTCAGGCTCTTACTGGCTTCATAGAACAGATGCTTGGTTACATGTCTCCCTCCTTAATCAGATTTTAAACTTCCTGAAAACACAATCGCGCTTCTTTGTTCCTGCAGTGCTTTGCTGATGGTACTCAGTAAGTACCAAATAAATGGAGAAATTAATATATTTTAAATATGCTACCTTGAAAGTATATAGAATATCTGCAGAATCCCCCTGTGTATTTTATAATCATTTTTTAAGTGGCCTAATAAAAATGAATTTTTATGTGACTATCCCTGAGCTCTCTACTAGCCAACTGATTTGTTCATGGAAAGATCCATTGGCTGATTTTGAGTGTTTTGTTTTCTTCCAGTAGGAAAATGCCTGACATAACTTCTGACCCAAGGCTTTGATAAAAAGCATGGTGCCTGTTGTAAAAGTTGCTGGGAAGCCCTGAGGGAGAGCTTGAAAAGGCCAGGTGTCAGGGGAACTACCAAAGACCAACAAGCAGCAAAGAGGAGGCCTTCTGGCAGGTATTATTAGGCAAGATGACTGTTATCTAGGGAGATCTTGATCAAGTCTGATCTCAGCAAGGCTCCGTATTCAGGAGGAGCCTGAAACAGAGGTGCCTGGGGGCAGTGTGTAATTGGCATTCTCCACAAGCCTGGTTCACAGTGTCTACCTGATACTGGAAGCAGCATCTAATCCAGGTGGGAAAGGCTCACTGCACATCAGGGCAGAGGGCCTGCAGGTGCACAGGTGGCCATTGCACTTCAGTGTAGGTGTCCAGTTGTCTCCTTGACACCCATGAGGCTAAATTCATTTGGGTCACAGCTGCCTCTGGGAGTGAGAACCATGGACTCTGTGTCCAGTAACCTGCAACAACAAGTGGAAGCTCCCATTGTGCTTGCAGACTTGACCCCCTGGTCTAGGGTGAGGCATTTCTGAGTCTGTTTATGGCTGGCCATTATTGTCAACAAAACCTGTTATTATCTTTGAGAAGTTTTATGACTAGCTAGCTCAAAGGCATGACAAAATGCACATGCTATCACTTAAAGACTACCTCTATTTTCAAACAAAGATCGTTCGTATTTTCAGAATTACATAGAAGGGCCCAGTGGAGGTATATAAATGAAGATGCTTCCAGCAGCACTCCTTCAAACAGCATAAAACTATAAAATTCAACAAGATGTACTAACATAATGAGTCACACTTTCAGATAGGCAGTGGAGTGGAGTGGTTATGAAAGGAATGTTTGGATTAGGTTTCTGCTTCCACTGATGAATGCCAGCTGTGTGACCCTGGGTAATTTGCTTATCCTTTCTGTGTCTCAGTTTCCTTGTCCCCAAAAATATAAGTAATAATTATAACCCATCTCATAGACTTGTTATGAAGATTAAAGTAATTAATATATATAAATAATGCCTGGAACATAGTAAGTCCTCAGTGAATTTTAGCCATTACTATTGCTCCTGTTGATCTCAAGTGTAAAATCAGAAATGTGACTTTGGTCCATGACTTTGGGTAGAATAATCAGATAAGCAATTTTAGGGAAAGGCATTTATACTGGGTATTTCCATTATTCAAAGTATTATCACTAATACTGCAAGATTAAGACAATATTACAAAAGAAGAATATTTAAAAATAAGTTTATGTCATGGAATTAGAAACTCTAACAGTACATTGATATGTTTCAGCTTTCTGTAATATTATATCTCTCTAAGCAATAAAGCTTTTCAGATTAAGCTATTTGGATTAAATTGTCACTAGCAACTTTGACTTCTTTCAGTTTTATATATTTTTCCATTAGCTGAAAAGGACTCCCCAGATCAAGACAATATGCTCCTGAAACATATACTGCTTGTTATCTGGCTGTTTTTTATGAAGTCTTCTGAGACATATAATATCTGACCATCAATATGGGTTGTTTGACATTTATGATAGTGAAATGAGTGTTAGTGTCCAAGTCAAACATATTTTGTATGCTTTGCAATGTCATCTCACTTAGAATGGGTATGAAAACTTTGGTGTGGATCCTTGGAAAGAGAGCATTACTGTTTGTGAAAGGTTAGGTTTAGCCCCATCTCTTGAATTTTCTCATGTCCCCTTTTCTTCAGTCATCCCATCACTGACTTATTCAAACCCTCTAAATCTGGCATTTACTATTGTTGTCTTCATGATTTTCCTGTCTCTACCTCACCTCCTTCTGATCCATTTGCTATTCTGCTGCCAGAATAATCTTTCTAAAGACCACTTACCTGATGATATTGCTTTTCTGGGTAAAGATTTTCGAATCTTCCCTCACATCACACACACACACATTTATTCCTTGAAAGGTCCCTTCCCTTCACTTACTGTTCCTAGTCCCTCCTTTAACTGACCCTAAACTACAACCACCACCTAGCTACACTGGCATTCTTCCATCAGGACTTTCAGTTACCCCTCCCTCTACTTCTGGCACTTTCTCTCCATGTCTTGTCTTCCTGTTGAATATAGTCATCTAGGCTCTTACAGATCCATTTCCAGGAAACATATGCTCACAATAAAAATAAAAACATAAAATGCAAGAGGAAGAATCATCAGAAATAATAAACTACAGAATTAGACCAAAATAAATGTATATATTGAAATAGATTTAGGATATAAAATTTGTTTTATATGTATAAAGAAATAAAAGAGTAGAAGAATGGAAAGAATAAGAGACTATCAAAATGATCAAGTAGAATTGAAAAAGAGTAGTATTGAGAAATGAAAAATGTAATCACTGAAATAAAGAATTTAGTGAATGCTGAAACAGCAGATTAGACACAGGTGAAGAGAGACTCAACAAATTAGAAGACACATTTGAAATAAATAAGCAGCATGCACCACAGAGAGATGAAGAGATGGAAAATATGAAAGCCAGGTTAGGGGACAGGGTAAAGCGATTGATTTTTGTATCTGATCTGAGTTCTAGAAGGAACAGCATGTGGGAAAAAGAAATACTTAAGAGATAATCTATGGGAATTGCCCAGAATTGAAGAGAGTCACCAATGTTTAGATTCAGGAAACCTCTCAAATCCCTAGTGATACAAAGGAAAATAAATTCCCACCCAAAACAACACTTTATATTGGAACTGTAGAACACCAGAATCAAGAGATGTTAAAAGCAGATAAAAGATAAATAACAAATAAACAAACAAAATCAGAGACAAGAACTGTTCAAGTTCTGAGAGGGAATAATTACCAACCAAGAATTGTAGACTCATTGACTTTCTCTTTCTTTCTCTTTCAAGAATGAAGGTAAGATAAAGCCATTCACAGAAATATAAAATCAAAGAGCATTTAAGGCCAATTAACCTTCACTAAAGAAGTGTTAATGGATATACTTAGCAAGAAAGAAAATTATTACAGAGGGCAGTTATGAGTACTTATAATCTAGTAGCTAGAAACAAATGGCAGGTCCTCAGGTAGAATCACATATTTGAACAGTAATAAAGCTGTTTGTACAACAACATCTTTATGAAGTTGATGGAATTCAAAGGAAGAAGACAAGATAAATCTAAGTGAACAATTGAAAATATAGTTGGAAAAGGCTTACCAGACTTAAAGCATTCTAAGGTCCCTGCATTATTTTGTTTAATTTTAGGCTTTGTTAAATTGTTCAGCAGAATGCAGTGTAAAATTTTAAGGATGACCACTTAAAGAAGAGTAATAAGACATATACATTTCAAACCAGTAGGAAAAATGGAATGGGATGGGGGTAGATTTCAGTCTGTTCAACAGAAAGCAAGAAGAGAGGGGAGGAGAAAATAACTGAGAAAAAGAGACAAATAAGCATAAAATAAAATAAAATGAAGTGATAAGGATATAGAGATTTGAATAAATTATTTCCAACTTTGATTTTAAGGATATATATATAACAGTTAGAAAATATTATGCAGGCTTTTCAATTACATGTGGAATATTGACATTTTTACTTAACCATAAAACCAGTTTCAATAAATTTAAAAGAATTAGTAACATAAAAATAAAATTTCTTAAAACTGAAAAGCAATAATGTATCTCACTTATAAAAGCTCATATTGTGCTGAGTTAGATGAATGGAAAACAATAATTTAAAAAAAAATACCTAGAAACATGGTCACATTTTAAACCACCAAAAATAATGATGATATAAACTTATTTGCTATAATGGAATGAGAGCTAGTTTAACTTCAGCAGAGCTGTAATACAAGAAGCAAAAAGAAATATAGAAACAAGTATAAGTTCTGAAGGAAAATAACTTTTTTAAGAGAAACTATTATTTAAACCATCGTAAAACATGAGTGGAGAGGATGAAGAGGGAGACTAAAATCTTGCTAATGTTCTTTGGGACATAAGTAGAATTTAACCATGGACATTGTTTAAAAATTGAGATAAAGTACTGCGTTATAAATAGAAGGATGATCAGTAGAAAATAAATTAAATGTGATATTTTGTGTGCTTTTCAAAATCATGAAACTGATTTTCCTCCTCAGAAAAAGTCCTGTTTTCTGTTTCATGTTTTAATATGATTGCATGTTTTTTCATTCATTGTTCTTTCATCTGATAGTGAGAATATTCTTGGTTAAACAGTGAAAGTTTGTTTGTACTTTAGAATAGGTGTATGAGGCTGTTTAAGCATGGGGATTTTTTTACCCAATCTATTTTTTTTATAGACTACTGTTGGCTTGCAGAAGCAGACCTGTGAAAACTGTTAAGGATGATGAGTAGCACCACTGGGTGGATTTGGGTGACACAATATAATTCATGTCCTTAACATCTTACTATTATTATACATAGAAACTTTCACCAATTATTGTTGCTGATAAATAACTGAAACATTTTCCTGTAAGTGATTAAAATATTTGTCGATTTCTCAGATTTTTAAATAGAATGAAATTGGATCTTATCATGAATTTTCTATAAAAATCTGGAGTTCCTTTTAGGTTAACAGATTTGTATCTTTTATAAACTAATTTTAAGTTCTAGAATCTTATATAATGCTTATATGTAGTCTTATGTATAATATACATATAGTCAGGTTTACGAAAGAGAAGGCCATTTCCATACCTGGTATAATTCAACAAATTCTGTGAATTTTTAATTTCCACTTGCTGCGGAATTAAAATGTTTCACCTTCTATTTGACATGAGTGCTGTACACCAGCACAGTTTGGAAGTTTTGTACAGAAAGAGAAAAAAACACCCTCTTCAGAAAAATTTTTAAAGAAATGTTTAGTTGTACCTTGTGAAAATAATACCAAATAGCTATTTTATCTTTTTTTTTTTTTTTTTTGCAAATATGGACATTTTTTAATCATCTTTTTTAGAGTAGAATTGCTTTACAATGGTGTGTTAGCTTCTGCTTTATAACAAAGTGAATCAGCTATACGTATACATATATCCCCATATCCCCCATATCTCTTCCCTCTTGCGTCTCCCTCCCTCCCACCCTCCCTAGCCTACTCCTCTAGGTGGTCACAAAGCACTGAGCTGATCTCCCTGTGCTATGCGGCTGCTTCCCACCAGCTATCGGTTTTACATTTGGTAGTGTATATATGTCCACGCCACTCTCTCACATTGTCCCAGCTTGCCCTTCCCCCTCCCCGTATCCTCAAGTCCATTCTCTAGTAGGTCTGCGTCTTTTTTCCCCGTCTTGCCCCTAGGTTCTTCATGACCATTCTTTTTTTTTTTTTTTTTTTTAGGTTCCATATAAATGTGTTAGCATACGGTATTTGTTTTTCTTTTTCTGACTTACTTCACTCTGTATGACAGACTCTAGGTCCATCCACCTCACTACAAATACCTCAATTTCGTTTCTTTTTTAGGCTGAATAATATTCCATTGTATATATGTGCCACATCTTCTTTATCCATTCATCTGTTGATGGACACTTAGGTTGCTTCCATGTCCTGGCTATTGTAAATAGAGCTGCAATGAACATTGTGGTACATGACTCTTTTTGAATTATGGTTTTCTCAGGGTATATGTCCAGTAGTGGGATTGCTGGGTCATATGGTAGATCTGTTTTTCGTTTTTTAAGGAACCTCCATACTGTTCTCCATAGTGGCTGTGTCAATTTACATTGCAAGAGTGTTCCCTTTTCTCCACACCCTCTCCAGCATTTATTGTTTGTAGATTTTTTTATGATGGCCATTCTGACTGGTGTGAGATGATATCTCATTGTAGTTTTGATTTGCATTTCTCTAATGATTAATGATGTTCAGCATTCTTTCATGTGTTTCATGGCCATCTGTATATCTTCTTTGGAGAAATGTCTGTTTAGGTCTTCTGCCGATTTTGGGATTGGGTTGTTTGTTTTTTTGATATTGAGCTGCATGAGCTGCTTGTAAATTGTGGAGATTAATCCTTTGTCAGTTGCTTCATTTGCAAATACTTTCTCCCATTCTGAGGGTTGTCTTTTCATCTTGCTTATGGTTTCCTTTGCTGTGCAAAAGCTTTGATGTTTCATTAGGTCCCACTTGTTTATTTTTGTTTTATTTCCATTTCTCTAGGAGGTGGGTCAAAAAGGATCTTGCTGTGATTTATGTCGTAGAGTGTTCTGCCTATGTTTTCCTCTAAGAGTTTGATAGTGTCTGGCCTTACATTTAGGTCTTTAATCCATTTTGAGTTTATTTTTGTGTATGGTGTTAGGGAGTGTTCTAATTTCATTCTTTTCCACGTAACTGTCCAGTTTTCCCGGCACCACTTATTGAAGAGGCTGTCTTTTCTCCATTGTATATTCTTGCCAACTTTATCAAAAATAAGGTGACCGTATGTGCTTGGGTTTATCTCTAGGCTTTCTATCCTGTTCCATTGATCTATATTTCTGTTTTTGTGCCAGTACCATACTGTCTTGATTACTGTAGCTTTGTAGTATAGTCTGAAGTCAGGGAGCCTGATTCCTCCACCTCCGTTTTTCTTTCTCGAGATTGCTTTGGCTATTTGGGGTCTTTTGTGTTTCCATACAAATTGTAAAATTTTTTGTTCTACATCTGTGAAAAATGCCAGTGGTAGTTTGATAGGGATTGCATTGAATCTGTAGACTGCTTTGGGTAGTATAGTCATTTTCACAATGTTGATTCTTCCAATCCAAGAACATAGTATATCTCTCCATCTATTTGTATCATCTTTAATTTCTTTCAACAGTGTCTTATAGTTTTCTGCATATAGGTCTTTTGTCTCCCTAGGTAGGTTTATTGCTAGGTATTTTATTCTTTTTGTTGCAGTGGTAAATGGGAGTGTTTCCTTAATTTCTCTTTCAGATTTTTCCTCATTAGTGTATAGGAATGCAAGAGATTTCTGTGCATTAATTTTGTATTGTGCTACTTGACCAAATTCATTGAATAGCTCTAGTAGTTTTCTGGGAGCATCTTTAGGATTCTCTATGTATAGTATCATGTTACCTGCAAACAGGGACAGCTTTACTGCTTCTTTTCCGATTCGGATTCGTTTTATTTCTTTTTCTTCTCTGATTGCTGTGGCTATAACTTCCAAAGCTATGTTGAATAATAGTGGTGAGAGTGGGCACCCTTGTCTTGTTCCTGATCTTAGAGAGAATGGTTTCAGTTTTTCATCATTGAGAAAGATGTTGGCTGTGGGTTTGTCATATATGACCTTTATTATGTTGAGGTAGGTTCCCTCTATGCCTACTTTCTGGAGGGTTTTTATCATAAATGGGTGTTGAATTTTGTTGAAAGCTTTTTCTGCATCTATTGAGATGATTATATGGTTTTTATCCTTCAATTTGTTAGTATCGTGTATCACATTGTTTGATTTGCGTATATTGAAGAATCCTTTCATTCCTGGGATTAACCCCACTTGATCGTGGTTTATGATCCTTTTAATGTGCTGTTGGATTCTGTTTGCTGGTATTTTGTTGAGGATTTTTGCATCTATGTTCATCAGTGATATTGGCCTGTAGTTTTCTTTCTTTGTGACATCTTTGTCTGGTTTTGGTATCAGGATGATGGTGGCCTCGTAGAATGAGTTTGGGAGTGTTCCTCCCTCTGCTATATTTTGGAAGAGTTTTAGAAGGATAGGTGTTAGCTCTTCTCTAAATGTTTGATGGAATTCCCCTGTGAAGCCATCTGGTCCTGGGCTTTTGTTTGTTGGAAGATTTTTAATCACAGTGTCAATTTCAATGCTTGTGTTTGGTTTGTTTATATTTTCTATTTCTTCCTGGTTCATCCTTGGAAGGTTGTGCTTTAATAAGAGTTTGTCCATTTCTTCCAGGTTGTCCATTTTATTGGCATAGAGTTGCTTGCAGTAATCTCTCATGATCCTTTGTATTTCTGCATTGTCAGTTGTTACTTCTCCTTTTTCATTTCTAATTCTGTTGGTTTGAGTCTTCTCCCTTTTTTTCTTGATGAGTCTGGCTAATGGTTTATCAATTTTGTTTATCTTCTCAAAGAGCCAGCTTTTAGTTTTATTGATCTTTGCTATTGTTTCCTTCCTTTCTTTTTCATTTATTTCTGATCTGATCTTTATGATTTCTTTCCTTCTGCTAACTTTGGGGGTTTTTTTGTTTTTCTTTCTGTAATTGCTTTAGTTGTAAGGTTAGGTTTTTTATTTGAGGTGTTTCTTGTTTCTTGAGGTAGCATTGTATTGCTATAAACTTCCCTCTAGGACTGCTTCTGCTGCATCCCATAGGTTTTTGGTGATCGTGTTTTCATTGTCATTTGTTTCTAGGTATTTTTTTATTTCTTCCTTGATTTCTTCAGTGATCTCTTGGTTATTAAGTAGTGTATTGTTTAGCTTCCATGTGTTTGTATTTCTTACAGATTTTTTCCTGTAATTGATATCTAGTCTCATAGCGTTGTGGTCGGAAAAGATACTTGATATGATTTCAATTTTCTCTAAATTTACCAAGGCTTGATTTGTGACCCAAGATATGATCTATCCTGGAGAATGTTCCATGAGCACTTGAGAAGAAAGTGTATTCTGTTGTTTTTGGATGGAATGTCCTATAAATATCAATTAAGTCCATCTTGTTTAGTGTATCATTTAAAGCTTGTGTTTCCTTATTTATTTTCATTTTGGATGGTCTGTCCGTTGGTGAAAGAGGGGTTTTAAAGTCCCCTACTATGATTGTGTTACTGTTGATTTCCCCTTTTATGGCTGTTAGCATTTGCCTTATGTATTGAGGTGCTCCTATGTTGGGTGCATAAATATTTACAATTTTTATATCTTCTTCTTGGATTGATTCCTTGATCATTATGTAGTGTCCTTCTTTGTCTCTTGTAATAGTCTTTGTTTTCACGTCCAAATAGTTATTTTATCTTTATATATGTATCTAATGAGATACCTGAGAATGCCCTGCTTTATTCAAGAGTAATCTAATTTTTTATTTACTTGTTCAATATGTGCGTGCACGCATGCGTGTGCATGCGCCCACACACACACACACTTCCTAAAATGATTGGGTTTTCTACTCTTGTAACAGCAGTGGCCTGTATTTTTGAATAAACATGAACAATTAAACATAATGATTGTTTTATGGAAACTTTTTGGTCAGAGACCCAAGATTTCAGTGAACTGTTGCTATTAATAATTAAATAATTTTTAGGTAAACATTACATTAAACAGCAATGCTATATTGTAATAGTGTACCTCAGTAGATTAAACCTGAAAATATTTACCAGGAATTAATTGTTTTAAAACTTTAGGTGTCATTTGGATCCAAATTCTAAAATATAAAATTTTCCTTTTTCCCCTATATATTTTGTGTATATTCTTGGAACTCTACAAAGAAGTTACTGTCTTGTTTTTTTTCCCCTCTGGCAAAATGAGAAAAGGGGTATTTTATGGAGGGATCATTAACAGGTACTTGTGCTTTGAATGGATTGATTGTACTTGCTGCCTTTAGCTATGAACATCTTTTTGACAACTGTCCCCTGTTGAATATCTTGGAGAAAAGAAGGAAGAGAGGAAAGGAGGAAGACAAGGAAGAAGGAGAGGGTGGGAGGAGGAGAGATGGATGGACAAAAGGAAAGTATTTCCAAATTGCAAGACAGCGTATGAATGGAGTTTTATCCTAGTTAGACAAGCTTTTTGAAACTCCCAGTTGATTATTTAAAGCACCAAATACACATTTCTTTGCAATGATGTGTATTCTCTTTTCTCATTCTACCACAAAGCAGTGAATCTTTAGCTTTGGAATATGTTGATTATTTTATTTTAAATTTTTTCCAATGAAAATGCCCAAATTACCAAACATAGTGTAAAAATTTCTTGTGTAACTTAAATCTTGTCCTAAAATTTTAACAATTGTTATAGTATTTATGGATCAAATATTATAGTATAGGTGTTATTTTTTTGTTAAATTTTGTAAATTTTTAAAGTTACATGGACTTTTAGAAGAAGCACACCTGTAAATATAAAGGAACATCTAACCCTTTCATGTTCATCACAGGTTTTTAAAAAATTTGTGCAGCAGTTTTTAACTCTTCTACAATCATATAATACAGAAAGAAATACATAATTTTGTCTCCAATTTTTAGTGGAGAAAATTGAAGGATAAAAAAATCTCTAAAGTTTCAAAATAAATTATTCACTCAAAAAATATTTATTAGGGGGCTTCCCTGGTGGCGCAGTGGTTGAGAATCTGCCTGCCAATGCAGGGGACACGGGTTCGAGCCCTGGTCTGGGAGGATCCCACATGCCGCGGAGCAACAAAGCCTGTGAGCCACAACTACTGAGCCTGCGCGTCTGGAGCCTGCGCTCCACAACAAGAGAGGCCGCGATAGTGAGAGGCCTGTGCACCACGATGAAGAGTGGCCCCCGCTTGCCGCAACTAGAGAAAGCCCTCGCACGGAAACGAAGACCCAACACAGCCAAAAATAAATTAAAAAAAAAAAAATTTATTAGGTCCTTGCTCCATGAAGCAACTTATATAGCAGCAACATTTGTAGAAGAAAATTATGTGATTTTGGCAATTACAGTAATTTGGTAATTCACGTGAACAATGTATGAACAGAAAAATATAAAATTGCACACTTTTTTATTGAGTAAATTTGACTTGTAACAGTGCATATGTTTAAGGTATACAGTATGTTACTTTGATACATTTATATATTGTTAATGTGATTGCTGAAGTAATATCACATTATATAATTATAATACACATGATCACGTTATATAATTATAGTACAGTATTACTGTCTATTTATTATACTGTTCATTAGATCTTCATGGCTCATTTACCAGTTTGTACAAGTTTGTACCCTTAAAGACCATCCCTCTTGTCCCTGTCCCTGGTAACCACCGTTTTATTCTGTTTTTCACAGGTTTAACTTTTAGATTTCACATGTAAGTGACATCATACAGTACTTGTCTTTCTCTATCTGACTTACTCTCTTAGCATAATGTTGTAGCAAATGGGAGGATCTCTTCCTTTCTCATGGCTGAATAACATTCCACGGTGTATGTATACCACATATTTTTTTACCCATTCATCCACTGATGGTCTTTTGGGTTGTTTCCGTATCTTGGCTATTGTGAGTAATGCTGTGATAAACATGGGAGTGCGTATATTTTGTCAAAATCCTATTTTCATTTTCTTTGGTTGTATACCCAGAAGTGGAATACCTGGAGTATATGATAGATCTACTTTTAATTTTTTGAGGAGCTTCCATCTTGCTTTCTATAGTTGTTAGACTAATTTACATTCCCACATCTTCACCAGCATCTGTTGGTCCTTGTCTTCTAGATGATAGCCATTCTCACAGGCGTGAGGTAATGTTTCACTGTGATTTTGATTTGCAGTCCACTTAGGATTAGTGATGTTGAGCATCTTTTCATGTGTCTCTTGGCCATTTTGATGTCCTTTTCGGAGAAATGACTATTTACTTCTTCTTCCCATCTTTTAACCAGATTGTTTGTTGTTTGTTATTGAGTTGACTGAGTTCCTTATATATTTTGGATATTAATCACTTATTCGATAAATGGTTTGCAAAATTTTTCTCCCGTTCTGTAGGGTGTCTTTTCATTTTGTTAATTAATTTATTCTTTTGATGTGCAGAAGCTCTTGAGTTTGATGTAGTCCCATGTTTTGATTATTTTCTTTTATTGTTTGTTCTTTTGGCATCATGCCCACCAAATGATTGCCAAGACCAATATCAGTAAACTTCTCCCCTAACATTTTCTTTTAGGATTCTTATGGCATCAGGTCTTATGTTTAAGTCTTTGACCCATTTTGAGTTAATTATTGTGAGTGGTGTGAGATAGGGGTCTACTTTCAGTGTTCTGCATATGTTTCTCCAATTTTTCCAGCACCATTTGTTGAAGAGGCTGTCCTTTCTCCACCGGGTATTCTTGGCTTCCTTGTTGAACACTAGTTGACCGTATATGCCAGGGTTTAATACTGGGCTCTCTATTCTGTTCCGTTAGTCAATTTGTCTTTTTTCCCCGCAAGTACAATACTGTTTTTCTACTATGGTTTTGTGGTATAGCTTGAAATCCAGAAGTGTGGTATCTCTGGCTTTGCTCTTTTCTCTCAAGATTGCTTTGGCTGTTCGAGGTCTTTTGTGGTTCCACACACATTTTAGGATTGTTTCTTCTATTTCTGTGAAGAATGCCTTCGGTATTTTGGTGAGGACTATGTTCAATTTGTTGATGGCTTTAGAACTATTGATATTTTAACAATATTAACTCTTTGGATCCATGAACATTTGTTTGTGTCTTCAATTTCTTTGATTTTGTTTGTGTCTTTCCATTTGTTGGTGTCCTTGATTTCTTTCAGCAGTTTTGCAGTTCTAATTGTACAGATCTTCCACTTCCTTGGTTAAATTTATTCCTAAGTATTTTATTGTTTTTGATGCTATTGTGAAAGGGATGGTTTTCTTTATTTCTTTCTCAGATGCTTTATCATTAGTGTAGAGGAATGAAATTGAGTTCTGTACGTTGACTTTGTATCCTGCCAATTTACTGAAATTGTTGATTAATTTCAATAGTTTTTTGGCTGATTCTTTGGGATTTTCTATATATTCCATCATATCATCAGCAAATACTGACAGTTTTACTTTTTCATTTCTGATTTGGATCTATTTTCTTTCTTTGTCTTGCATAATTGCTCTAGCTAGGACTTCCAGTACTATATTGAAGAAGAATAGTGAGACTGGGCATCCTTGCCTTGTTCCTGGTCTCAGAGGAAACACTTTCCATTTCTCTCCATCAGGTATAATGTTACCCTTGTGTTTGTTATACATGGCCTTTATGTTGAAGTATGTTCCTTCTATACCCAGTCTGTTAAGGGTTTTTATTATGAAAGGATGTTGTTTTATGTCAAATGCTTTTTCTTTCTCTATTGAAAAGATCATGTGATTTTTATTTTTTCTTTTATTGATGTGATGTGTTGGATTTATTGATTTGCATATGTTGACCCATCCTTTCATCCTAGGAGTAAATTCCGCTTGGTCATCGTATATACTTCTATTAATGTGTTTTTGAATTTGGTTTGCTAATATTTTGTTGAGAATTTTTGCTCCTATGTTCATCAGGGATATTGGTCTATAGTTTGCTTTTCTTGTGGTATCTTTATCTGGCTTTGGTATCAAGGTAATGCTGGCCTCATAGAACAAGTTTGGAAGTGTTTTCTCCCCCTCAATATTTTGAAAGAGTTTGAGGAGGATTGGTATTACTTCTTTAAATGTTTGATAGAATTATCCAGGGGAGTTTTCTGGTCCTGGAGTTTTCTGCGTTGGGAATTTTTAAATGACTGATACAGTGTCTTTACTCATTATTGGTCTGTTCTTACTTTCTATTTCTTCCTGATTCAGTCATGGTAGGTTGTGTGTTTCTAGAAATGTATCCATTTCTTTTAGGTTGTATAATCCATTGGCATATAATTGTTCAGAGTAGTCTCTTATGATTCTATGTATTTCTGTAGTATCAGTTGTAATGTCTTCTCTTTTCATTTCTAATTTTATTTATTTGACTCTTCTTTTTTTTCCTGAGTCTAACTAAAGGTTTGTCAATGTTGTTTATCTTTTTGAAGAAACATTTTGTAGCTTCCTTGATCCTTTCTATTGTTTTTCTGGTTTCTATTTCATTTATTTGCATTCTGATACTTACTATTTCCTTAGTTCTGCTAACTTTGGGCTTAATTTTTTCTTCTTTTTCTAGTTCCTTGAGGTCTAAAGTTAGGTTGTTTACTTGAGATTTTTCTAACATCTTAATGTATTTATTGCTATAAACTTTCCACTCAGATCTGCTTTTGCTGCATGCCATGATATTTGATATGTTGTGTTTTCATTTTCATTTGTTTTGAGATATTTTTTATTTCCTTTTTGATTTCTTCTTTGACACAATGGTTGTTTAGACGTGTGTTTACTTGCCACATGTTTGTAGATCTTCTCATCTTCCTCTTGTTGTGGACTTCTAGTTTCATACCAATTGTGGTCACAGAAGATAGCTGATATGATTTCAGTCTTCTTAAGTTTGCTAAGATTTGTTTTGTGACCTATCATATGATCCAGCCTGAATGTTCTATGTGCACTTGAGAAGAATGTGTGTTCTGCTACTGTTGGATGGAATATTCTATATGTGTCTATTAAATCCATTTGTTCTAAGGTGTGGTTCAAGTCCAACGTTTCTTTGTTGATTTTCTGTCAAGACAATCTATCCATTGCTGATAGTGGGGTATTGAAATTCCTGCAATGACTGCATTGTTGTCTATTTGTTCCTTAATATCTATTATTACATACTTGTATATTTCAGTGATCAGGTTTTGGGAACGGACATATTTATTATTGTTATATCTTCTTGATGTAGTGACCCCTGTACTGACCTTCTTTGTCTCTTCTTACCTTTTTTGGCTTGAAGTGTGTTTTGTCTGATACAAGGATGGCTATACCCACCTTCTTTTCGTTTCTATTTGCTTGGAATATCATCTTCCATCCTTTCACTTTGAGCCTATGTGCCTTTAGAGCTGAAATGAGTCTTCTGTAGAGAGCATAGAGTTGGACCTTGTTTTTTCAGCCATCCACCCACTATGTGCCTTTTGATCGGTGAGTTCAATCTGCTTACATTTAGGGGTGATTATTGATATGTAAGAATTTACTATTGCCATTTTATCTTTTGCCTTCTGCTTATTTTGTCTCTCTTTTGTTCCGTTTTTCTTCTCTTTCTGTCTGCCCTTATAAGTTGGTGGTTTTCCATGGTGATTTGCTCACTCTCCCCTTTTTTATGTTTATGTTTCTGCTCTAGATTTTTGCTTGTGGTTACTATGAAGTTTACATGAAACATCCTACAGGTAAAATAGCCCCTTTCCTGCTGATGCCAGTTTATCTTCATTCACCTATAAAGGTTTCATCTGCTTACTCTTCCCCTTTTCTATTTTTAATGTTAGAAATGATCTCTATGCTGTGATTTCATTACCAAGTTGTAGTATCTATAGCTATTTTTAATGCTCTTTTCCTTTAACCATTATATTATAGTTAAGAATTTAATATACTGTTCTAGAAAAGATTTACAGTATTCTAATTATGAGTATTTATCATCTTAATCAGAGTTTTGTGTACTTTTGTCTTTTTGTTTCAGCTTGAAGAGCTCCTTTCAACATTTCTCATAAGGCAGGTCTAGTGGTGGTAAACTCCCTCAGCTTTAGTTTGTCTGGGAAAGGCTTTAATTCTCCTTTATATCTGAAGGATAACTGCCACATATCCTTAGATGGAAATTTTTATCTTTCAATATTTTGAATATGTCATTCCACTATCTATCTCCTGACCTTCAAAGTTTCTGCTGAGAAATCTACTGTAGCCTAATGGGGGTACCTCTGTAGGTTGCTGTCTTTTTTTTTTTTTTCCCCCCCTGGCTGCCTTTAAAATTGCTTCTTTATAATTGAATTTTGACAGCTTCATTAAAATGTGTTTTGGAGGTCTTTCTGTGATGAGATAACAAGATATTCTGTTAGCTTCGTGGATCTGTATATTCATCCCTTCCCCAGATTTGGGCATTTCTCAGCTATTATTTCTTTAAATAAACTCTGTCCCCTTCCCACTCTCTTCTCCTTCTGGGATGCCCATTATTCTTACGTTTCCCTTTCCAATAGAATCAGATATTTCTCATAGGCTTCACTTTTTAAAAATCTTAGCTCTCTCTTTTCTTCCACCTGAATTATTTCTATATTTCTATCCTTGAGCTTGCTAATTCCTCTTCTACCTGATTTGCTCTATTTCCAGTGCATTGTAATGCATTCTTTATCTCATTTATTGAGTTCTTCAGCTCCAGAAATCGGTCTGATTCTTTTTTAGAATTTTAATCTCTTTGGTAAAGTATTCCTTGTGCTTGTTATTTTCATTCCTAATATCATTGCATTGCCTTTATGAGTTTTCTATTGAATTTCTTCATAACAGCTATTTAAAACTCTTTATCAGTTAGATCACAATATTCCATACCTTTGGGTTTGGCTACTGGAAAATTGTCTTTCTTTTTTTTGCGATACCGTACTACCATGATTCCCTAAATAAAAAATGGAACACCATTTTTATTTAGGTAAGACTTTGTTTACTTTGATCCTAAGAATGCAACAGGTTGGCAGTTAGGAGCCTTCCTTTCCAGAAGGTGGCGCTATGGCACAAGTTTTTGGTTTCTCTTACCAGCGTTAACTAGCGGCTTCTAAGATTGGGAACCCACACAGTTAAAACAAAACAAAACAACAACAACAACAACAAAAACAACGCGTGGTGGTAGAATGTGGGCGCAGGGGGGAGGTGTGTGTACTTAGCACTTGGGGCTTTGTGGGTGTCCCTGGCCTGGTAGAGGTATCCTCAAGTTGGGATGGGGGCGGTGTCCCGGGGGTCCTTGGGTGGTCGGTCCCCTTGCCTCCAGGGGCAGACAGCAGGAGACATTTTACTTCAGTTCTCTTTGTCTGTCTACTTACCTTTCCTTTCCCTCTGCCCATTCACTGCAGTCTCTCCTCAGAGAGAGCAACTGGTCCCGCCAGCTGTAACACACGTGGCTGGGTAGACTTCCAGTCACTGCCTTCATCCTCCAGCTCCTCTGCCAGAAAGGTGGTGCTGGCTCGCTGCCAGAACAGCAGCCGCCTTCTGTGCTGTCACAGCCTCCTGCCACCAGCTCTGCAGCCACTTACCTCAATCCCTGCTACCTACTCCATGGTCCAGTCCACCCACTTTGGATGCACAGGTGGATGGATCTCTTGGATGTCGTTGTATGCTGTGGATAGGTGCTTTTTTTTTTTTTTTTTCTGGTTATGGACGTCCTAATAGTTGTAAATCAAAGGAGAGAGAGAAAAAAGGAACGATTCACACTATCATGATACTGACGTCACCCCAAAACTGCATATTTCATTGCTCTGTGACTATTTCAACAATTTGAGTAAGTTGCGTGGCATATTAGACTTTGCCCCTTAAATGGATATTTCAGATTTATATCCAAGCAAGGAAGTTTTCCAGTTAATGAGCTATGGATAGTGAAAGTCTTTTTAAACTAAATATTTAAAGTAATATCAATACTAATATGAGTCAACAGCTGAGTTTCCCAAGTGCATCTTTCTGGGCACTAGCGTGATAGGGCTTCAGATTTTTGAAAGTATGTCTTTTACACTGCCCAACTCTCCAATTCTGGTTTAATAACCACAGAACCTAATACAGATACCAGGGCTACTCATATGAAAACTGCAATTTAGTGCACACTCCTGGTGGCCACGTTGAGGGTCTCTCCTGGCACAGTTGAGGTTTTCATCCACTGCAGAGATCTCTCAGCTCCTGTCCCGAGTGTTGTACATTTCCTTCTCTGAAGAACAGAATGTGTCTGCCTTAAGTACACAAATAAATCCTCTCACTAAATCAGAATTTCAGGGGCAGGGATGGGGAATTGCCCCTTGGGTATCAGTGTCTGAAAAACTGCTGTGTATTTCTCCCCTGAATTTCATTGCACAAAATTATACAATCTTGATAAATCTAGACATGGTACTTCTAACACAGACATGTTCTCATCTTTCCATTTGTGAATTATTTTTGAAAAATATCTGAGTGTGTTGGATTGCTGAATTTTACTGACATGCCCTGTTTAAGCAGGAATGAGAATGCCTTCTGAAATGAATACTTCATTGGCAGTCCCTTCCTATTAGTGAGAACCCCTCTTCTCTATCTATATTTTCCTGGGTCCCACTATCACATACCTACCCCACACCCAGCCTGGAAATTAAGACCGCATGATTTTTCTGTTAGGATGAACTTGGCTGTTTCAATGTTTTAAGCTCAATATATGTCAGGGTTGAAATATAACTTAGATATGGAGATTTAAGAAAGTTGCTCTCGGACTTGTGATCAATTTAATTCAGCAAACATTTATCAAATGCTTACCATGTGCCAGGCACTGTGATGGAAGCTGAAGAAATAAAGATAAATAGTGGTTCTTTAAAAAAAAAAAAAGTGCTGTTCCTGTATGAGAAGCAGTATGATTCATTAAACTGGCACAAGTTATAATTTTAGAAACACTCCCACCACTGGGAATCTGTTCCTTTTGTCGAATATAATTTTTCAGCAGTCATGAGTGAATAATAATTGGGATAATTAAAATTGACCTTTAAAACAGATCTAAATCGTTTTCTGCTTAGGGTGCTGAAGCAGGACAATCCATGAAAAACTACAGCCATTCTCCCTCCAGATATTTGATTCCTCTGAAGGCTGGTAGAGTCACACACCCTTGCACGATTTTAAAACCATGAAGGGATAGAACTAAGTTTTATAAATGGGCTCCAGGATGTATAACTGGGGAAAAAAAACCCTGAAAGTTTCTCTTCTTTCTCAGTAAGTTATTTAAATCATAGCACTTATTTTTAAGTGAATACTCAGGGTAGTTGATAAAGAGAAAGCCCCCCTGCCCTTTTTGAAAAATAAACTTTATTTTTTGAGCAGTTTTAGGTTTATGTAAAATTGAGCAGAAAGTACAGAGATTTCCCATATACCCCCTTCCCTCACACATGCTTAGCCTCTGCCATTACCAGCATCCTTCTCCAGAGTGGTGTTGATACTTTTTTTAGTTTACAATTGGTGAACCTGTGCTGACACATGATAGTCAGCCCAAGTCCATAGTTGATGTTTCCCTCTCGGTGTTGTACATTCTGTGGGTTTGGACAAATGTATAATGACATGTATCCAGCATTATATTATTATACAGAATAGTTTCACTGCTCTTAAAATCCCTTGTGTTCCTCTTATTCATTCCTCTCTCCCATCTAAACACTGGCAACCACGGATCATTTTACTGGCTTCACACTTCTGTTTTTTCCAGAATATCATATAGCTAGAATCGTATGGTATGTAGCCTTTAAAGACTGGCTTCTTTCACTTAGTAATATGCATTTGGGTTTCTTCTGTGTCTTTTCATGGCTTGATGGATCATTTCTTTTTATTACTAATGTTCCACTATATGGATGTACCACAGTTTGTTTATCCATTCCCTACTAAAGGTGTCTTGGTTGCTTCCAAGTGTTGGCGTTTAATGACTAAAGCTGCTATAAACATTTTTGTGCCTGTTTTTGTGTAGACATAAGTTTTCAACCCCTTTGGGTAAATACCAAGGAACAGATTTTGGATTGCATGTAGGAATATGTTTAGTTTTGTAAGAACCGGCCAAACAGTCTTCCAAAAAGGCTGCACCATTTTGCATTCCCACCACCAATGAGAGTTCCTGTTGCTCTACATCCTTGCCAGCATTTGGTGTCATTAGTGTTCCAGATTTTGACCATTTTCATAGGAGTGTAGTGGTATCTCATTGTTGTTTTAATGTGCATTTCTCTGAAGACATATGATGTGGAGCATCTTTTCATATGCTTCTTTCTCATCTGTGTATCTTCTTCGGTGAAGTGTCTGTTAAAGTCAGCTTCGGACCATTTTTTAATTGGAGTTGTTTGTTTTCTTATTGGTAAGTTTGAGTTCTTTGCATATTTTGGATAAAAGTCATTTGTTCGATGTGTATTTTGCAAATATTTTCTCTCATCCTATGGCTTGTGTTTTCATTCTCTTGACTGTCTTTTGCAGGGCAGAACTTTTTAATTTTAATAAAGTCCATCTTATCAGTTCTTTTCTTCATGGATCGTGGCTTTGTATCTACAAAGTCTTTGCAGAACACAAGTTCATCTAGATTTTCTCCTATGTTATCTTCAAGGAGTTTTATAGTTTTGTGCTTTACAGTTAGATCTGTGAACCATTTTGAATTAATTTTTGTGAAGGGTAAAAAGTCTGTGTCTAGATTCATGTTTTTGCTTATGGAAGTCCATTTGTTCCATTACCACTTATTGAAAAGACCATCTTTGCTCTATTGTATTGCCTTCGCTACTTTGTCAAAGGTCAATTGATTATATTTGTGCAGGTCTACTTCAGGGCTCTCTGTTCTGTTTCACTGATCTATTTGCCAGTTCTTTTGCCAATACACTGTCTTAATTACTGTACCTTTATGGTAAGTCTTGAAATCAGGTAGTGTCATTCCTACCACTCTGTTCTTCTTCAATATTGTTTTGGCCATTCTGGGTCTTTTGCTTTACCAGATAAACTTTAGAATCAGTTTGTTGATATCCACAAAATAACTTGCTTGAATTTTGATTGAGATTGCCTTGAATCTATAGATCAAATTGGGAAAAACTGAAATCTTGACAATATTGAGTATTGTCCATGAACATGGAGTATCTCTCCATTTATTTAGTTCTTCCTCGATTAATTGCTCAGAGTTTTGTAGTTTTCCTCATATAGATCTCATGCATATTTTGTTAGATTTATACCTAAGTATTTTATATTTTTTAGGTGCTAATGTAAATAGCATAGTGTTTCAGATTCCTAATTCCACTTGATCATTGCTGGTATATAGAAAAACAATTGACTTTTGTATTTTAACCTTGTATCCTGTGACCTTGCTATAACCACTTATTAGTTCCAGGAGTTTTTGCATAGATGATCTTGTCATCCATAACAAAGACATTTCTTTCCTAATCTGTATCCCTTCTATTTCCTTTTCTTGTCTAATTGCATTAACTAAGACTTCTAGTAGGATGTGGAAAAGGAGTGGTGAGAGGGAAAATCTTTGCCTAGTCTTGATCTTAGTGGGGAAAGTTTCCAGTTTCTCACCATTAAGTGTGGTGTTAGCTGTAAGTTTTCGGTAGATATTCTTTATCAATTTGTGAAAGTTCAACTCTATTCCTAGTTTACCAAGAGTTTTTACCATGGATGGGTGTTGGATTTTGTCAGTTGCTTTTCTTCATCTATCGATAGCACCATGTGATTTTTCTTTGTTAGCTTGTGGATGTGATGGATTACATAAACTGATTTTTGAATGTTGAACCAGCCCTGAATACCTGGGACAAATTCCACTTGTTTCAGTATGTAATTCTTCTTCTATTTTTTAAAAATCTGTTAAAATTTTTATTTTATTTTACTTTATTATTTTGTTTTTGGCCACACCGTGTGGCTTGTGGGATCCTAGTTCCCTCACCGGGGATTGAACCCGGGCCCCCTGCAGTGGAAGCATGGAGTCCTAACCACTGGACTGCCCGGGAATTCCCTGTAATTCTTCTTATACATTGTTGGATTTGATGGCTAATATTTTGTTGAGGATTTTGCATCTGTGTTCATGAGAAATATTGGTCTGTAGGTTTCATTTCTTGTAATATCTGTGATTGGTTTTGGTATTATGGTACTATTAGCCTCATAGAATAAGTTAAAAAGTATTCCTCTGTTTCTATCTTCTAAAAGGGATTATGGAGACATGGCATGATTTCTTCCTTAAATGTTTGGCAGAATTCACCAGGGAAGCCCTCTGGACTTTGTGCTTTCTGTTTTGGAAGGTTATTATTATATTATTAAAATAATTATTTGAATTATTGTTTTAAATTTTTTAATAGATATTTGTCTTTCTCCGTCTGACTTATTTCACTTAGTATGATAATCTCCAGGTCCATCCATGTTGCTGCAAATGGCATTATTTCATTCTTTTTAATGGCTGAGTAATATCCCATTGTATATAGGTAGCACATCTTCTTTATCCATTCATCTGTCCTCAACAAAATACTAGCAATCCAAATCCAACAATACATTAAAAGGATCATACACTATGATCAAGTGGGATTTATCCTAGGGATGCAAGGATTTTTCAGTATCTGCAAATCAATGGCTGTGATACACCACCACAAGTTAAAGAATAAAAACCATATGATCATCTCAATAGATGCAGAAAAAGCTTTTGACAAAATTCAACACCTATTTATGATTAAAGACTCTCCAGAAAGGGTCCTAGAGGGAACATATTTCAAAATAATATAGACCATATACAAGTAACCTACAGCTAACATCATACTCAACAGTGAAAATCTAAAAGCATGTCCTGTAAGATCAGGAGCAAGACAAGGATGTCCACTCTCACCACTTTTATTCAACATAGTTTTGGAAGTCCTAGCTGTGGCAAACAGAGAAGAAAAAGAAAGGGAATCTAAATTGGAAAAGAAAGAAGTAAAACTGTCACTGTTTGCAGATGATATGATATTAGACATAGAAAATCCTAAAGGTGCTACCAGATAACTACTAGAGCTCATCAATGAATTCAGTAAAGTGACATTTTCTTTGCTGAGGAATTTTTAGTCTACTTTAGAACATAATGCATATTGAAAAGATGCCATTTATATACAGTTGTGTATAAAGTGGATTTGAAAGTTCTGAAGAAACTAAGAGCATGCATCACCAAGGAGCTGTAGTAATCCAGAGGTTTGTCTGGGACTGTTTTTTATTTATGGAGGGGGTAGATTTAAGTAGTTTTAGGAGGAGGTCAAGGGTCTGGAAAACACTCAGATAGTGTCACGTAGATTGAGAGGATTATGTTTTCCCCAGCTATGGGAAGTTCCAAATTTCTAAGATTTTACCTGGAGAAAAGAATATATATATAATTTTTAAAAACAGAAGCTGAAATATTGTTTAATGATTTCAGTATAAAGCTGTTCTGTTGGCAGGACAAACAATAGGCCATTGATTAAAATGATGTTACAATAGGTACAACTACTGAGACAATGTTTGCTCATTTAATACATAAGAACGTATTATAGAAGCATGCACACAGGGATGTGCCGAGCACTCTGATCTGAATCATACATAAATCATGAACAATTACGGTGTGTCTGTATTTTCTATAAGACACGTTACAATGGATCCTCAGTTTCCCTTTAGAGTTCCTAAGCTTTTCTGAGAACATTTGAGCTTCTGAGTACATTTGCACTTTTGAAGGAATAAGTGCATTTCAAAACTGAGATTATTTCATAGAATAATTTCTTATTAATATGAGTGTTATTATGAAGAGAAATAAACTTACTTTAGCCTATTTAACTGTAATATTATCTGTCTATTTTCATTTGTTAATTCTTACAAGATTATTACTTGTACTCACCTCATTTTCCCCCTAAGTGGTAAATAGTTGTACTTTTCAGTTGTTTTGCCATCTCGTTTGTTAAAAACAATTATTTATGAATAATTGTTGTAGCTTTGAAGCATTTCAGGATTCATCTTTTTTTTTTGGATAGAAATAGTATGTATCAGACTATTGATAAGAATAATATTCAGTGGAAATCAAATATTTTTTAATGATTCCAGAAAAAGAAAATTAAGTTGTGTCTTAACAATTTTGGCTCCAGGAATCGTAGTATAAAATATAGACATTTCAGATGGAAAACAATGGTTAAGGAGATTTTTGGATGGCATCTGAGACTTCACCTAACTTGAATGTAATTTAGTTAAAACCACAGTGAATGTACTGAAAACACTGTCCAAACACAGAGCTGCTCTTTTCCAAGTACCTTATTGGACATGGTCACGTTTTTTGATCACGTGCATTCTCAAATTTGACTGTGTGGAAGTGAATTGGAACAACCAATTAGGGTTGTAAAGAAAATGATCACTTTTAAAATTGTTTCTCAAAGGCAAAGATGACTTCATAAGAGCGAGTACATCTTACTCTTTTTTTTTTTTTTAAAGACTAAGATTCATATGCCTTCTTTTGAGGAAAGAATAAAAAATGAGAATATGGCTTGGAACGTTGAATGCTGCCTTCTATATCTCTCTATAGGGAAAACGTCCTTATAGAATATTTTGAAGAAGCTTATGTGATGACTTGTCTTACCATACTGAAAATAATAAAAGCAAACACTATTAATCCTCATAGAAACCCTATGAATTATGTGATTCCCCTTTGTGCAGTTGTGTGATTCAGTTGTGTGACATCCTCATTGTACAGATGAGGTAACTGAGGCTTAGGGAGGGCCAGTGACTTCCCAAGAGTAGGCAGCTTGGTAAATGTCATGCCCACACCCTGTCTGGCTCCAGAATCTACACTTGGTCCTCACTGTTTCCAACCCAGAAAGGAGAGACCCCAATACGGTGAGATGAGAAAGGTGTGAGCAGAGGGGACTGAGTGGGGAGCGTCTGGGGAGACTCAGAAAGGAAGGCGTGCTGGGGGGGGTGGGGGAGGCTGGGAAAGGAGCAGGCTTCCCAAGCTAAACAGTTGATGGAGATAATCTTCACTTACCCTCCACCAGCTCTGTGACTTTGAGCAGGTTACTTAGATCCCTGGGACCCCTTTACCTAAAGGGGGAATGATGCAGGCCTGGTCTGCTCAACAGGCAGAGAAATTGTCCCCTGAGAAATTGTCACGTTAACATTCGAGTTAGCACAGCTGACTGTGGATTGTGGATAATCCCAATCTTCTGGAATTTTCTGAATGGCTAATAATGCCCCAGTAATGTCTCAACAGCTTTGTACTTGCAGTGCACACACTCACAACGGGTGTTTCTTTGCTCTTCCTTGTGCCAAGGACCCTTCGGGCACTTTGCTGAAGCCTGACCCCTTCTCACAGCAATGCTTGTAAATGCATAAAATGTATACATAGGGTTACAAAGTAAATAGTTATATTGAAATGCTGATATCAATGTACTAGAAATTGTAACATAGTGGTTTCTTAGTTATTAGCGCATTAAAAAACAAGATCTAGTGGTGACTTTAATAAATACTGTTATTTTGAAGTAAAGGGGACCATAAACAATATTTCTAGATGTCTTGGACAACGATTGCTATTAAAATATCTGTAACTTATGTTGGTAACATATGCACGGGCACTGGTGAATATAGTCTGGTTTGTCTACATTTGTGACTGAAGAATATGCTAAATTTTAGCTAGAGGTTAGTGAAAATAAAGATGTAATTTTTTTCTATTCATCTCAACAGACCCCCTATATCATATTTGTACCACACGTTAAGAACCCCTGAGCTGTGTGGTTCACTGCTTCAAGTTCTGTGAAAAACCCTCCTGAGCTTTGATTGAACTTCTAATGAATCTTTAGATCAAGCTAGGGAAAACCAGTACCTTAAAAGTAGTCTTCCTATTTGCAATCATTGTAGTCTGAATTTATGTAGTTTTTCTTTAATGTCTTTCAATACAATTTTTATAATAATCTCCATAAATGTCCTGCAAATTCTGTAAGATTCATTCTTAGATACTTTATATGTTTTGTTAGTATTTGCTATCCTATTTAATTTAATTTCTAACTATGGATAAGTTTAGAAATACTATCAGCTTTTGTATAATGAATTGTTAAGCTAGCCAATGACTTTCAGAATTTCTACCTCCATAATCATATCATCTGGAAACGATAACGGTTGCTCTTTTTTATCCAATTTTGTGCTTTTAATTTTTAAATTTTCTCTTACGTACTGATAGGACTTTCAGTGCAATGTTCAATAGAAACGGTGGTGTCTGTGAAAGTGTTCTTTCTGATTTTCAAGGAAATACTTTTAATATTTTCCCATTTAGGAGTGACGTGCTGGAACCAATTTTTAGCAGCTAGCAAGAGCCAATCATTAACTTTTCATGAATTTTGCATGAAAATACAATCATTATTAAAAATTAAATTATATAAACATAATTAATTAAATCATATTAAAACAAAAGTAATACATTCTGAAAACTCACCACTTCCTACTTTATTTTATGTCATCTTGCTGTTATCAGTGCTCTTGAGGTTATTTACATACCTTGTGTCTGCGTGGTGAAAATACTATATAATGATTCTTTTTCCAACTTCCTGGTCAGTGACATCACGCTGCTAGCTTTGAATTGGCCATGGTACGAGTATTTACACCATGGAAAGTGGCAAATGCTACCAATCAGGGTTTTTAATTTTCCTTAAGAGCCTGTTGTTCAATGTTTACTAACACACCTCTGATCAAGACTGATGTTTGCCACAGGCTCTAGCATTTTCCTAGCCTGTTAACTAAAAAGAAAGGAAATTAAGGAAGAAGAAAAGGGAGGGTGGCAGGGAAATAGGAAGGAAAGGAAAGTAAAAGAGAAGGAAGAAGAGAGGAAGAGAGGACAGGAAAGCTTTAAGCAGTGTATTAACCCGCACGTGGTGTTTCCCCCCAGATAGCTGTGACGCTCCTCTGGCGTCTGCCCTGCCCCGGGCTTCCTTCAGCAGCTCCTCAGAGCGGTCCAGCAGCCACGGCCCTGGCTTCGCAAGCCTTAATCGCAGAGACGGTGAGTCTGCAGCTGTCTTCTTGTCAATCCACCCTGATTCTTTCCCAGAGAGAATTATTTTCATTTTTAGTTCATATTCCTTCTTATAGGTCAAAACTTAATGATATTGAGTTTAATGAAACTGAAGAAAGCAGCAGGTTCATCATATCTGCTAGTATTCCTCTGCTAGCTTTCTTCTTGCTTATGATCCATTTTTTGGTTTGTTTTGATATCTTCCTTCCCTATTGATTGCCAGCAAATGATCATCAATAAGATTTATGAGAAGGGAATTATTGGAGTCTAGATTTTTTCCAGGGTTATCATCCCTTTTTAGTTTTAGGACCGGCGACAGAAGGGTGACTAGTCAAGTGCGCTGGTCATGAATAAGTACAACAACACAAGAAGGAGCCAGTGCTGCAGCCACTGGGGAAGCCTGATGTTTGCAAGATGTGAAGCTGCCAAAGGATGTCATGGGAAAATGACTCCATTCCCAGGACTTGGCCTGGGAGGAGACCAGGTGAAGGCTGCTACTGAAAATAAAGATTCCCTTCCTATTAGTGGGAAGGGAGTTAATGACTTACTTTTTGGAAAGATCCGTTTTTGCTACTTGAATGTTGTCGAGTGAATTACCTCTTCTATTGCACAAATACTAATTCAGTGGATTAAATAAGTGAATACATACACTTCAAATTCAAATGCTTTGCTACTTTTTTTGATTAACTTTTATTGGAGTATGGTTGCTTGACAATGTTGTGTTAGCCTCCACTGCACAACAAAATGAATCAGCCGTACCCATACAGATATCCCCTCCCTTTTGGACTTCCCTCCCATTTAGGTCACCACAGTGCATTAGGTAGAGCTCCCTGTGCTATACAGTATGTTCCCATCAGTTGTCTATTTTATACATAGTATCAATAATGTATATATGTCAATCCCAGTCTCTTAATTCCTCCCACCCCACCCCTTTCCCCCTTGGTATCCATACATTTGTTCTCTACGTCTGTGTCTCTATTTCTGCTTTTGTTTTGCTACTGTTTTAAGGGATAGATTTTTTAAATGAAAGATGAATTCAGAAAGTAAAAGTTAAAATTAACTGTGTCCCATGTAAACGCACTGCTGTAAATTCTGGAGATACTACTAAGGAATTGAGTGTTTTCCTCCCTTTCTTTGACATTTCTAAGATCAGAGTTAAAGTCTAGCTTGAACTTTACTGTGTCCTTAAGGATCAAATTTGGGAACCTAGTAAGGGATCAAATAGATTGGCAGGGAAGGGTAAGAACACAGGTGAAGAAATTCAATGAGCTCAGGATGGGAAGGCATGTCCATTAATTGTCCACCTTCATGGTCTTTTCCCAGGAAAAAGCATTTTGTGGCCAGATATTTACTCCTCAAAGCATCATTCATAATCATTTTTAGCACCCCAGTAAAAATATATTCTCATTGAAACCAGATTTCAATGAGATCAGTTATCAAATTACCCATTTTCGGTCTGGTGGTTATTCTAATATCAGCTTAACATCTAAACTTTTCAGTGGTTTCCCTAAAATTGTAAAAACTAAATAAGCCATAGTTAATTAGTTTAAAGTGGCCCGAGGGGCTTGTGTGTTGTGTTTCTAATTTGCATGTGTAGAGTATCTTTATGATTCAGGCCTCCAGTGCTATCAATATGGTGGCACTGGGAAGTTTATAAACATTAGAAGGGAAAATCCTGAAGCTTAAGATGAACTTATTTCCATTATATTTAATTAAAAAACTAATAACTCAGAATATTATAAGCCATCATTATAAAATGGTAAGTACAAAGCTTATCTTTTATATTTAAACTACTCTCTTTGCAAATTTAAATTAATTATTTTAAGAGTGGCAATCAACTGATGAGGGTTTTTTTTTCATGGTTGTTGCTACTCTGATTGCATATAGTGTACATTTCACTAAATATCCCTAGATATTACCACCTGATTTCAGACCCATTTCTAAAGCATGCTTTAGACAGCACAATTTATCAATATTCCTTCTGAAGGATTATCTATATGTGTTTTCTGTTAAAAGCCAGCATCCCAGAGTCTTTATTGACATTTCCTTTGCCTTGGTAAATGCTGGAGAACATATTAGTTCACTTTAGTTTAGATGATTATGATGTAAAATGTGGATAGTATGAAATGTGGATGAATATAATGAGGGCGATGATTTTTCATATATAGTAGTTTTAGCGTTTTGGAATATTTTGTGTATGATCTAGTGAGGAAAATCATGTTCGACTCCCTGATTGTATGGTTAAAATTTCCTTGGTCTGTGTTGTGGTATTTGGAAGTTTTAAAGAAGGTGGTCTGTCTTACACCCCTAGTTTCTTATTTTGCCCATAAGGCATTGCGCTTCTAGAATGTTCATTAAGAATTAGAAATGTCTCAAATACCACAGCTTCCACCAAGAACTTTATACATAGCAGCTGATCAATTCATCTACCTGATACATAAAGGTAGTAAGAGAATAGTCTATACATAATTTTTGATTGTATGTGTGTGCATATATATAAATTTGACCCACTGTCTAACCCCCCAAAGCCAAATAATTCAAACTTTAAGGCATTTTATGATTTTAAAGTACTTCACTGATTCAACACATAACAAATGTTAATTAATTGACTAGAACTTATTGCACATTTCATGTTTTCTCTTTTACATATTTTTTACTTATGCAGTTTATGTAGTTATTTTGTTTTCTATTAATTTATGAAAAGTAGTAAGATATTTCTTAGGAAAGACTTTGCCATAAATAGAAGAAAGAAGTCTATGAAGGATATTAAGAGGAATGAGCAGAGAAGTTAGGAGGGATCCAGGCGTTTCTAGGGACAGGTGGGCCAAAGCAGAGAGATGCAGACCTTGCATCTTTGAAAACCATGATTCCTGAGCATGTTACCACCTGTTTGCCAGTGTTTTCTGTGAGCTCCCTAATGGAAGTGTTGGTTATTGTAGAGATAGGAATGGGCTAGTATCATCACTCAACATTGGACTAAGTGCTCCTGGAGTTTACTTTTGAAATTTCTAGTCTGGTTCCTCTAGCATTCCCATTTTGAAGTCTGGGATTGGGTTCCAGATAATACATTTAACAAAGTATCCCCTCTGAGGTCATACACCTTACCTTTTTATACAGAGAAACACAAATTACTGGAAATGCCTGAATGTATAATTTTTCAGAACTGATGGATTTTTTTTAAGGGGTAAAACACAGACACGTACATGTATTCATATACCTATTCAAGAAATTGATGCCATTAGATAAAAATGTAAAGTTCTTGAAGCTTTACATCTTTACAGTCAAATTGGGTTTGACTATTCATATTAGCTGAATTTGTTTCCATCAATATTAAATTGATATTTCCTAGAATTACAAGTGACCTAATATTTCTCATATAAAATCAAGATTGCTGAAATCTGTGTATTCTAAATAAGAACATGCTATAATATTGACTTCATTTTTTTCTTCTCAAAAATCTCCTAAAAGGAACGTTATGCAGTTTATCCAAGTTTATTCAAAACAAAAGTTAAAAAACCAAAACCAAAAGTAAAAAAACTACCTTAGAGTAAACCACGCTGGACTTTCATTCTAGATCTTGCATGTGAAAATAACCTTTTGTTTTTACAATTATTGTTACTGGAGGTGACCCTTCATGAAACTGGCTTTAGCATTTCAGATGCTGCTTTCCAACTCCGGATAACATGTTCTTTTTAGCCACGTGACGTGTCCTCTTTAGTCACCCCAGGCATGGTGGTGAGATGAGTGGTCTGGCCAGAGCTGATTGAGATTGATTAGGAGGAAGTGTACACACATTTTGTTCTCCTTTTTTGTTCCCCCAAAGTGCTTGCATAAACAATCATCCCCAGAAAGAGGGACAACTCCGTGCATGGCCCAGATGCTGAAAATCACGCCCTCTAATGCGGCAAGCCACTCATCACTGACAGTGCAAATGAGACTGCTTTAAATTTAACTTGATCAAAGTGGCATATCAGATTACTATATTGTGTATTGCAAACAGAAAGTAGATGGAGACAAGCTGAACTGACTGGATGTTTTCTTTTCTCTTTGCAATTCTTCACCTTTCCCGTACCGAGACATTGATCATATTTCCTCACAACAGACTTATGTGTTGGTGGAGCCAGGAAAGATTTTGTCTAATGCTCCCAATACAATTGATGGCTGAGCATATTAGCAACAATTCTCAGCGTTGAGATATTTATTTCTCACTTTAGGAAGTACATTTACTAGTACAAGTTAATACTCCAGGTTTTAGCAGGAAATAAATACACATGATTCGATTAGCAGAAAATGCTTAGGCCTGGGCATCAGACACTAAATATTTTCTTATAACCTGGAACGTCTGATTATTTGGACTCTGCAATATCCCAAATAAGCTGTGATGTAAAATTCACTGTTTTTTACAAAGAAATGTTAGAAAATGGAAAGAGTGAATAATAATTTAAAATATCTAGACGTATATCAACTCCTGATATAAATCAGAATATTAGTGAATACATCAAAAATGTTTGATGCAAATCTTATAATAATAAACTTGTCCCTCATATTTTTTCATAAAATCGTAGTTCTCCAGTATTTCTATCTTTTATTCACAGGCTAGGTGCCTGGTAGAACTGGTCAGTATTCCCAAATACTAGTCTGAGCAATTCAGATGGCAATAAAAGGGCTTGCAAACCAGATTTTTATAAAGGCATATGAATGTACTGGGGACTTTTTGCCTCTGGATGTCAGATTTTTCATTCTGTTTATCTGTGCTTCCTAAAAGTTTTTAGACCTATTAGGGCCAAGACACATTCTTTTTCCGATTTTTCTTAACAAATGATCCTGCAGATGCAACTGTGGGTATTGAGTGCAGTGGACAGGCCAAATGTAATAGCATCCATGTAAAATACACCCATGTACTAAAGCACAGAGCACTGTCTTGGTGACCATGCAACTTTATTAAATCACGGCATGATGGTAGCATGTGAGAGGAGAAGCCCCCAAATCCCAGGGTTCGTGCAGATCCTGCCGTACAGTTGTCACACAGAACTCATCTGCTCAGGTTTTCCCATGGTCCTTTTCAAGGTCTGGAGTCTCCAGGTTACCTCCATAGAACCTAAGATGCTAGATGAGACAAACCAGAACAAACCAAACGTGTTTTTCAGCGTTGTCAACAACCTTCAGGGAGGCAATGTTGTCATTTCTCTCTACCAAGTAGCCCAAATTATAGCACTACCCCCAGAATAAGGCAATCCTCAGTCTCTTTTGGATTCAGTGGACTCTTTTGAATGGGTGAGCATCTTCCAGGGATGCTCAGATTTCTTTGTTCCTGCTTCTTTCCAAGACAGTGTTTGGGTTTACAGAAGGGCTGGTGCCCTCATGGAGCTGGATGGTGGGGCTTCTCACGTTGGGGCTCAGCTCCTTGCTATCTGCTGAAGGGAGTTTGTCTGCTTTTAACGCTGAGGGTTACTTGGCACCTGCTCCTGAAGCCTGTGGCGGATTTACCTCTTGGTAAGACCGTGTTCCCAGGGAACAGGTCATTGTCCCCTCCGGGATCTTTGCGATGTCACTTCTTGCCTCCCTGAAGCCTGACCATGAGTCTCATTTGGTGTCCAGCCTGAGCAGCCTTGGTTACAGGTTTAATTTGCCTTTTCCAAGTTGACCTTCTGTTCAGATCCAGTCAGACTCTCATCTCACTTCTGTGCCCCCTTTTGATGGCCTGTGGGCAGTCTGGTTCACCATGCCAAGGGGAAAAAGTTCGTCAAATGGTTTTGTCCTGGCAGTTTAGTCCAGAAGTAACCTATCACTTCCACTCAGAGCTTGTTGGCCAGAGCTGGTCACATAGCCCCACCCAACCACCAGGGGGCGTGGAAATCGCAATCCTCCAAGTGCCTGGAAGGTAGAAGAAGGGAAATAGTTGGCAACCATTAGTAATGACTACACAGCCCCCTACAAGGTGATCTCCCAAAATTCCAAATGGAAGCCAAGACACAGCCTTTCCACAGCTTGCTTATTCCTCTCACTTTTCTGATCCCCCTGGGACTTCGTTCCTGAACAAGGTGTCTGAATCACCCTCCCACCACCTTTTACCCTTCCTCCATTTCCTCTCTTTCCCACGATCGTCTGGGTTCCCATCTCTTCTTCCTGCCAAAGAGGGAGACATCACACGTCCTGTTTCCTATTTTCTTAGTTGGTCTTTGCCCTCCCTGGCTTCGCTAGGGCTTCATGGGATAATGATCACCGGCTAACAGGATTTACCGGAGAGGAATGAAAAACACAACAGTTTATCCTTGCAAAATTATGTCTGTGTTTATAATCTGCCCAGTAAGTATCTTATGGTGGCCACAATTTTGCCATAGTATTTTTCCAAGAGTAAGTACTGCCTATGACGTACTTGGCAACTTCCCAAAAGGTATGTGGAAGCCCTTCTAAGCACTATCCAAATTCACAAATAGTTGTCTAGCAAATTCCACTCTGTTCTTTTCCAAAGTAATCACTTTTACATCATGTATAATATACAGAAATGTTCATGAACGTTATTTATTTAACAGTATGTATCCTTGACATACACCGTGATGTCTTTGTGTACTCCACTTTTAATAAATATTATTGGCATCCCTATGGAGATATATTTTATCCCATCACATACTGCTTTACTCATCCAATGCAATTACATTGCCTCTTGTAGGGATATTCCCTTTTTCTTGTTTGGAGTCACTGATGAAAGACGTACCAAGTGAGGTGACCTTCAATCCTGCCAAAGGGGTGAGGTTCAATTAGCAACCTTTCATGAGGCATCTGGGATCACTAATGATCAAAGCACACAGGAGTCTTGAACTTCTGGTTTAACTTGTGGCACAGAGACTGGTCCAGGAAGGCCACAGCCAGTGGCAAAGGCTAATGGAATATCTCAGTGGACCCTGTGGTCAGCTACTCCCACCTTTGCTCTGAACATTAATGAGGAGCTTCTGGACTAGGGGCTGACTGGAAGATGGTATTTCAGGGGTTCCCTGTCCTCTCTGTCCTGTGATCCTTGCAGTAGACTCTTCCCTTGTTGCCATGTTTCCTCCAAGGAAATGTAGTGGAGCAGGCTTTTCTCCGACACAAAATAATGCCATACTTTGCTGGGGATGAATGCCTACCCTCCAAAAAATGCACCTTTGTCAGTAGTATTTACATTTTGTGATGCTTAGACCTCATCCTTTTTGCATTCTCATTTTACCACTCTATTTTGTATAGCAGCTCGTCTGTACATATCTCTTTTTATCCAAGGCTTCCACAGTGTGCTTACAAATTGTAATGAATTCAGCTACATAACATCACTAAAGAAAATGTAAGTTTTACCATCAATGGACTTTTTTTCCAAAGGCTTCTGGCTAACTGAGCAGTCAAGTATGGATGGATAATTTAGTACTCATGGTTTTATTTCTAAGCATGTCACCCTTGCATTTCCTGACATGATCCTACACTGAATTTAATTAAAAAGAAAAAGGAGCTCTTGCCTTAAGAAGAGTAACGGTGTGTCCCTGGGAAGTGGTGGGGGCCTTGGAGCAGAGCGCCTGGCCTCCTGCCCTTCTGGGCATCCTGGATTCCCCACTGCTCTCTACATATCAGAGGGAGATGCAGCTATTCTGAGTGGCCTCGAGAATGATCTGGAATCATATCTGTTCTGAATAACTCAGGGGGCCTCTGAAAGATGCGCAATGATGCTTTTATAGAATTAGACCAGATCTCAGAGCTGCATCTCTCATAAACATGAAGATTTCACGGGAGATGCACAAATAAACTTGGTCATACATTTTATTCAGTCATGCATGAGGTATTTAGTACATGTTCGGATGGTTTATAGGCTTGCTGGGCAATTCGTATTTTATTTCTAAGGTGAGAAATGAGCAAAATCATCTTACAGTCTTGTCAATACAGAACTTCAAACACATAAGAACTGCAAAGCCTGAGATCAACTCAGATCTGAATGCCTCGCTACTGTGTATTTCTTTAAAACTTGGTCAGGAGTGTCTATGAGAGAAGCAAAACAAAACACACAGTAGCAATGGATTTTTGTTTATTTTATGCAGAAAGAGCTGCAGCGATGAATGTTAATTGCCAAGGGCATTGAAAGTTGTCTCTCGGGACACTGCACACAGAACTTAAGGGAGTCACGTGTGAACAGTCACACTGTACTTTTTTTCTTTAATATCACTGGCATTTAATTTGAATCACAAATTAACAAGTATACACTTATTTTTTATTTAATTTTAAATTGTCTGTTTACAAAACCATTATAGGGTATGTCTGCATTTAGTACAGGAATCTGTTTTACAATTAGGCAGCTCTGTGTGATTCTTTCATTATGGATGCACTTTTTGGAAAGCTACCTGTTGTCTCCTGCTCAGGCTGCTAGCAGACTGCAGGAAGCACAGCAGAAAGGGAATCAGAGGTTACCTAGACAGGTCCAGAGGGAGGATTTCTGCATTTTTTACATCCTGATAGCCAGAAATGGTATATGTAGATAGTTGGAATTGCTCCTTAAGAAATCACAGCTGGAGCAAATGCTTAAATTTCCCTCAGCAATGTAGGCAGGTTGTGACAAAAACACCAATATATAAATCCCAGAGATCTCTGAGTGGGATGGTCAGGGAGCATCCCCAGGGCCTGCCGCCCTATGGCCCCTTTTTCCTGGGAACATCTGTTACTCCTGCTTATCTCACCCTCTCCCCACTCACCCAGCCCCGCCTGGAATCTGGAATGAGTTTTCTGTGAATTAAGATGCATTTAAGTGAGAAAAGAAATACACAGAGCTTGATGAGCTCCCATTTGAGACAATGTAATGAAGATCTTGGAGGGAAACTTCCCGTGGTTACAATTTCAATTTAGCCATTTACTTGCTTGACATTTAGATGCCCTGGAGATAGGTTAGTCTGTTCACTTCAAATTATCCCACTTGACTTTGCTCCCTTCGGTATCTTTCTGCTCTGGACCTTGTTCCAACTTGAAGAAGGCATGAGCTATTCTCCTTTTCACCTCTGGGTAATTTCCACCTCTGGGTAATTTCCCCCTCTGCACAAAGCTGACACTCATTATGACAGTGCATGCCCCGTGACCACCAGGGGCAGGGGTCATTTTCATCTTGATCAGTGACCAGAATAATTAAGGCCCTCGCTGAGAGTTTCCTGTTCAGCCTTTCCTCTCCCCAAAGACACAAGTCACTGCCTGTGTCTGAGCCAACGAAAGGTGGGGGAAACAATCACACAGGGATAACTAGAGACAGAAACCTTCCAATATATCTGCCAGTATATCACTATAAAAGACAGTCTGGTATTGATAAGCAAACAATACTGAATAACTGACAAATCACAGGGATATGTTCTTAGAAGGGGTAGAGAATGAAAAGGGAGCTAAGCTTTAATAAAATACCCTCACCCGAACGTAAAATGATTGTTTTTTGCTTGTCTGCAAAGCAGAGACTGTAACACCCGTCCCACTTGCCGGGTGCATGGAGGAGTTGTGAGGTAGCACTTAGAGCATCTGGGAGGGTCCTGAACACATCGCATGCTTGTGACAAGTTTTGGCTTTCCTCATTTTCTCTCCTTTATCTAGTATAAAGTGGCAGGTAACGGGCCATTCAGTAATGAAAAGACTGCAATGCCCCACACTCTGGATGTCACCCCTCTTTCACCATGACTGTCTCCCATCTTGCGATCGTGTATGGGAGAGAAAGTATTGTGCTAGATGCTCTAACACAGCTTCTTGTTGAATTCTCATTGCAGCCCTAAAGCATACCTATCACACTTTGCTGGGAGGGATGTTTTGTGTTCAGTGTCCTAAGCTGTGGAACCTTGTTCTGTGCAAGTCAGACCCTCTGGACATGTTTTCCTTTGTATGAATTGTGACACTTTATTCAACTAAGGGGCTGAGGCAGGAGACAGGACGGTGACAATGGAAAAAGACAGTCTGTGGTGTGGTCAGGGGAAGAGCTGGTGGGAGGGCAAGTGCCTTTCTTGTGGGTTCAGCACTGGTGACTCCAAAACTGTAATTGCAAATCCCTGGGCTCTGTTTCAGGGGGTGTTGGTTCCCAGGGGGAATTTACTGAAGATTTGCAACATTGAATAATGCAGGCTGATCAGTTTCAGAACCACTGCTCTGCAGCTAAGAGCTGGTGGGGCGGCTGTGCTCAAGCGTACCCACTTTAATGTTGTTTCAGTGTATTTTGTTTTGTTTTCCATTACAGAACAGTGATCTCCCTTACCCGTCAGTAAAACTGTTCGGGGCTCCCTAACAGTCCTCAGGTTACATTTGTGCATTTCCCACTTTTTCCAGTCATTAGAAAAAAGGGCATCTACCCCGGTGGACTGCGTGCATGGGCGAATGCACAGTAATTCAGCATCATCACCCTACAGGGGTCTGGGGATTACGCCGTGGCTGTGTTACCCAGCTGAAATGAATTGCTTTGCAGCACAGGGAATTCTGCAGTTTCATTACTTTATCAGAGTACCTACTTAATCACATAGCTTAATTTGCATACCAGTAGCACCTTCTCACCACAGGTAAGGAATATGAAATGTTCAAGGTTGATTACCAGCAGATGGTGAAGAGTGGTTGACAGAGACGTGGCTGCATCATCTGTGGGAGAGGCTGGTCCCAGGGCAGATGCTGGAAGCATGCTGACGCTTTTTACTCTGTTGCATTTCTGTCCATGTGGTACCCGTGTTGATGATACTTCCCGCTTCAAGAGAGATTAAAGATGACAGAGAAAGATTGTGAAATGCAAAAAGAAGAAGTTATCTTCAGTACATTCTTTACAACCTTGATACTAAGAATACAGGACATTTAGCAGTTTCACAGAGATTGAAACTGATTCATATAAAACTTCAAATGTAGAACCTTTAAGTTAAAATGATCAGCTAAATGCCAACACCTAATTTTTGACTTCTTTTGGCAATTATTATAAAATTACAGGCAGTTGCAGAATAATGTTACTTGGGACTGTTAGTTAACCCTCAGCTAGAACCCAGAAGGACTTATCATTCATCAAACATTAGATGGGACCTTTGCACAAATCAGTAGAAGTAGCAGGGAGGTGTTGGGTGGTGATCAATCTTGTTATTAAAGACAAAGAAAGACTGAAAACTATCACAGGTTGGAAGACACTAAGGAGACAAGGTGACTAAATGCAATGTGGGGTTCTGGAACAGAAAAAGGGAGTTAGTTAGTGGAAAAACTGGAGACATCAAAAGAAAGTTTGTCGTTTTGTTACCATTGTACCAGTGTTAATAGCTTAGTTTTGATCAAAATACCATGGTGATGTCAGATATTAACATTAGGACACACTGAGTAAAAAGTAGACAGGAACTCCGTATCCCATCTTTGCAACTCGTTTGTAAATCTGAAATTATTTCAAAATAAAAAGTTTCATAATGCATTACAGAACAGCCAGAGTTGTGGCATGTTTAAGATGTGGATCAAAGGAAAAGACATTGTGCTTGTGGTTGAGAGGAAATTTTGGAATTTTGGAATAAAGATTGCAGGAAATGAGGAAATCTTAGAAAGAATTTGAGTTTTAAAGAATTTGTAAGCTTTCAATTTTGCTAAGGGTTATACACGTAGTGCCATTAGCAGAGGACATAGTGAAGCAACAGATGTGCCCACTTGCTAGTTTCACCTCCACACCCTGATGTAAGTGCTCCACTTCCATTTTCCTTTGAGCTGTCTTGTAACCATGTCACACACCTCCTGACATGTACTTGGTCGTAACAGCTTTTGTAAACAGGACATGGATGTTAATAATAGCCCCTAATAAAAAAGATAATAAATGTTGTCTAAAGTGTCAGACCTTATTATGAGAGCCTCAAATTAGATGTCAGGACAATGGGGAAAATTGTTTTTAAAGCTAGTTTTTTTGTGTTAAGGACTGTTTACATGACACTGTGTTTTCTAGACATGGATAATTAGCAAAATATCAGTTCCAGAATGCATTTCAAACCTGTTTCCCAATTTTTATATTGCATAATAATTTAAATTCAGAAAATTTAATATGACATCTAAATCCAAATTCAAAACTCATGTTTCTGTTAAACTAGAAGAACAAAATATATCAATAATACATTCACAGGTATCCCTAATTCTTCGGTGTCTCACAGGCACTGGAGAAAACAAAGCACAGTAATTTCCACTCTGCACCTATTGTCTTGAATACCTGAGAAACTCCTCCCCATTCACTTCCTCTGGGTTCTCGCTCACCCTCCCTGCTGACTTTTTAGAACTCTCCCTCCCTGCACAGAAATCACTTTCACCTCCACCCCTCCCATATTGCATTTCAAATTGTTCTTTGAAATGTCTGCTTCTCCTATGAGTCTGTAAGCACCATGAGTGTAGGGCTATGCCATAGCCCTCTTTGTTATCCCAACATTCCACATTGTACTTCCTCATGCTGGGAATCCACAATTAAGGTTTTCTAGCTTTATTTTCCAACAAAGGAAAGTTTGTTATTTTCCAACAAAGGAAAGTTTGCCCTTTGTTTATGTCCAACAAAGGGCAAGTCATGCATTGAAGCCAGTAACGACACTAGTTCCAAGCACTGATGTAATGGCATGGTGTTTAGTTGTCCACCTATTACATTAAGCAATTTCACTTAGCGGGACACCCCAATACCAGAGAGTCAGGGGTTATGAACTAAGAAACAAAACAATTAATATAGGCTTCATCCATTTACATTTAACCTGTGTTTTTATTTTGTGTTTGTGTGTGTGTATGTGAGTGTGTTTGTATAATTCTGGGGCATTATATAACGCAGAATTTGAAACTATGATTTTCATAAATCTTATTTATGACCCCATTCTTACAGGTTAATATAGATTTCAAAGATTTCTCTGTCTTTACCGGTTTTCTTCTTTTTATTCCCACAAAAAGGAGCTGGTGGCTGGTCTCCCCTGGTGTCAAATAAATACCAGTGGCTGCAGATTGACCTTGGAGAAAGAATGGAGGTCACAGCTGTGGCCACCCAGGGAGGACACGGGAGCTCCGACTGGGTGACCAGCTACCTCCTGATGTTCAGCGATGGCGGGAGGAACTGGAAGCAATATCGACGAGAGGAAAGCATCTGGGTATGTGCTTTATTGAAAAGCAGTCTGTCGGAGGATGAATTATGCCAGTTACTGCATGTTGCTGCCCATCTGTCGGATCAAGTATAGAACCAGAGCCTCCTAAGTTACTTGAAAGTGTTTCCACTGAATGTAAGCCACATGTGACGTTCCAGAAGACACCGTCCATGGCTAATTTATGAAATAAGTAAAACAATTTTATAATGTAGCGAAATATTGAAAATGTCTTCCCATTCTTCCTTTAAATAGTGTGAAGTCTAAGGAATAAATAAGTCACATACGACTGATTTTATTTTTGCTTGATAACAAACACAATAGTTTATATTGCCTCAGCATTTTTAAATAAAGCGAATTCATTTTCTCTGTGCCCTCTGATAAACTGAAATTTCTGAAAGACCCTGAACATGTAAAAATAGATGTAATGGAGAGTCTCTCTGTGGAGGACTTGTTGAGGGATATGTTGAGTTCCTGCTCCAACAGGAACTTGGGCACCATGTGGCCCCTTGTAATTTATGGACAATAGATCCCTAGGATTCTTTGGAATCATAACTATTTTACATCAGTGACATAGTTTCTACTTCTGATTACATATCCATGCTTCTTTTAGAAGAATTAAATTTTGTTTGCTTAACTTTTTGAATATTAAAATTTATGTAATTTATTCTATATTTAGCATTTCATATCTTTAAATCACAGTCTGCTGTGAATGAGAAGCTCTAAAAGTAGAGTGTTGTAAAGGTCTGCAGCAGGTTTGCAATTGGCTGATGGTGTGTGGCCTGAAGAAGATTCATCAGGTGGAGAAGAAATTACTTTTTTCTTCTTCTTAAAAATATAATTTAGATGGTTGCCAAGAGCCAGGGGAAGGGAGTAATGGACTGTAAGTGTTTTAATAGAGACAAAGTTTCCGTTTGAGAAGATGAAAAAGTTCTTGAGATGGAAGGTGGTGGTGTTTGCACAAGAATGTGAATGTTAATGTCCAGAACTGTACACTTAAAAGTGGCTAAAATGCTAAACTTTTTGTTATGTATATCTTACCACAATAAAAAATACACAGTAGTCTTCGCGTCGCAGCAGCCGCAGCATCAGCCGCTCAGTCTCGGGCTCGCCTGCCCAGCACCTTCTCCCGGGCCGCGGCGGGAAGAGAAGGAGCCCGGGAGCCTCCGCTCGGACGCTCCAGACAGTCTGCTCGACTCGCCCGCGTCGGCGAGGCTCGCGGGTGGGTTGGGCGCGCCAGGGGCCGCGGCGGCGGCGGCGGCGGCGGCGGCGCCCGGCATGTATCAGAGCCCGCGGCGGCTCTGCTCCGCCCTGCTGCAGAGGGACGCGCCCGGCCTGCGCCGCCCGCCCAGCCCGCCGCCGCGCCGCCGCTCGCCCGCGCCCGCCACCGCCCCGCGCCTTGCTTCCCCCCGGCTCCTGGCGGCGGCCTCGGCGGCCCGCGGCGTCGCGAGGTTGTGCTCCCGAACAGCGTGTCCCATGGGCAACGGCACGAGCAGGCTCTACAGCGCTCTCACCAAGACCCTCGACGGCAGCCCCGCCGCCCGGCACCCGGAGTATCTGGTGGCGCCCGACCCGGAACAGCTGGAGCCCATTGACCCTAAAGAGCTCCTTGAGGAGTGCAGGGCCGTCCTGCACACCCGGCCTCCCCGCTTCCAGAGGGGTTTCGTGGATCTGAGGGCCGACAGCCCCAGTAGTAGCCACGCGCCTATCCGGGTCATGCAGAGGAACAGCCTCGCCCAAGCTCTTGGAGAAGGCAAAGAGAGCTTTGTACAGTGCCCTCTTGAAGCACTCAAGTGGGAAGAGAGGAAATGTCTCATCCTGGAAGAAATCCTAGCCTACCAGCCCGACATACTATGCCTGCAAGAGGTGGACCACTACTTTGACACCTTCCGCCCCCTCCTCGGTAGACTGGGCTATCAGGGCACGTTTTTCCCCAAGCCCTGGTCACCTTGTCTGGACATGGAACACAACAACGGACCAGATGGCTGTGCCTTGTTTTTTCTCCAAAACCGATTCAAGCTCGTCAACAGTGCCAACATCAGGCTGACGGCCATGACGTTGAAAACCAACCAGGTGGCCATTGCCCAGACCCTAGAGTGCAAGGAGTCCAGCCGGCAGTTCTGCATCGCCGTCACCCACCTGAAGGCTCGCACGGGCTGGGAGCGATTTCGATCAGCTCAAGGCTGTGACCTTCTCCAGAACCTGCAGAACATCACCCAGGGAGCCAAGATTCCCCTTATCGTTTGTGGGGACTTCAACGCAGAGCCGACAGAGGAGGTCTACAGACACTTCGCGTCCTCCAGCCTCAACCTGAACAGCGCCTACAAGCTGCTGAGCGCGGACGGGCAGTCGGAACCTCCGTACACGACCTGGAAGATCCGGACCTCGGGCGAGAGCCGGCACACTCTGGATTATATCTGGTATTCCAAGCATGCGCTCAGCGTGAGGTCAGCCCTGGCTCTGCTCACCGAGGAACAGATTGGACCCAACCGACTACCGTCCTTCAATTACCCTTCAGACCACCTGTCCCTAGTGTGTGACTTTAGCTTTAACGAGGAACCTTGATGGACATTTATATAAATGCTTGTCTGTGTCTCTTTAGTCACAAGTCTTAACCAGGGACGTTTCAGGAAGCTGAAATAAGATAAGAGGTTGACTGAGGAAGGCTCCCCAGTTCCTCTCACTTCACCTTCCATGTTTCCAGCATGCCCTTGGGGAAGGAACCCCATTTGCTCACAAACCTTTTCCATTAAAACCTACAGCGAAAAAGGTGTTTGCACTCCAGTTTCGGTTTGTATTGTTTTCTTTCCCTTAGCATTAATAATTACATTTTGATCATTTAAGGGCATTATACTTGGCTTTGTTTGGAAGCTTTTTTAGTTTGAGGATCCTGTATTAAAATAGACTTGCTCGAGTCCCCTGTAATTAACAAGTATGCAGGAACAATTTCTCTAGACAACATTTCAAGTTATTTATTTGTGGTTTTTTAAAAATATCAACAAGTTATGCATGGCAATATTTATTTTTTTTATATCTTTGTGTAAAATTAAGTAAATAAATTATAGCATTATGAACATTTAAAAACCATGCAAAACATAAGTTATAGAGTAATTTATAGTAATCTTGAAGCGTTAAAGATGTTCTTACTTGGGGTCTAATAAAATAGTAGTGTACAAAGGAACTGTTTAGGCTGGAGGGGTTTTTGTTTGCTATTTAAGTGGAAATATCAGTTCTCCTTGATACATTCTTCACAAATCCTTGCTGTGCCTCCGTGTCCCCCATTATTATGTTTCTTGAAGAAATTCCATTTCTGGTTTTCCATCGGAATGCTATCGGTGTACATTTGCGGTCACTCAAAAGTGTCATTATATGTATTGAATATGCTTTGCACAATAGGTTGTTTAGGAGCTGATATGTGGCAGTGGCTAAGTCAGTGGGACCTTCTTTTCAGAGATGGGAAACTATTTCTAGCCTGTTAATGAGGCTGTCCTTGAGATTTACTAAAATAGCCAGGTGACTGGTTTAAAACAACTAGAAAGCAGAATATAGAGTTAGAAAGATAACCTGGAATTCTCTTCCCTCAGAAATAAAAGTGGTAAAGATAACAGGTGAAACCCCTTCCTAACAAAAAATCCCCAAAAATAGCCCATTGGTAATAAATGGATAGATATTTTACCCCTGAGTTGTAAATATTTAAGATCAATAAATAAATGGTCTTTTAAAGCTAAAAAAAAAAAAAAATACACAGTGTATCTTCCATTTAATTTAGGCTAAGAATGTTGTATAACTTAAGAAATTTTTTTTCTTAATTGTCAGAGTAAGAAGAAAATTGTCAGCTAAAAAGCCGTTATGTCTTAGCACATAGCTTATCTATAAAAGTAACAGGCAACAAAATGATAATATTCGTTGTGTAACAAACTGCCCTCATTTGAATTTCCTTAGAACTCTGTAACTTATTATAACTTAATAGATTGTGGTCTACTTAATTTCTTTTTTCTTTTTTTTTTTTTTTTACTTTTTTTTTTTTTTTTTTTTTACTTAATTTCTTATCCCTGGAGCTTTTATTAGTTAGTCAATAAATGTTGATGCAAATTGAATCAAGAAAAACTAGTTAGTTGTCTAATACTAGATAAAAGAACAAAGTGGGAAGGGCTATGTGAGTGTTTTTAGGGCTGGCTGACCTAAGGTTTCCAAACAAGTAATTGCCATGTGTATGATCCGAAGCAGATATTAATGTTGTGCTTATTCTAAGAACACCAAGTCCAAAGCAGGGTTAAGGTCAATATTGCTTAAGTGAGTTAAAGCTTAATGAAACATCTACTTACATAGAGAACTTTTGTTCAAAATTAAATATTATTTTTCAAAATTAGTTAACTAATAGTTAATGCCTACTTATTCTTCATTGTATTAATTAAGGTTCATATTTTCGCCCCGCTCCAATCCCATTTGATTGAGCAACTCTAACAATTCTTGTTTTTAGTTAAGCAGGTTGGAGAGGAATCATATGTAAGCATCACCCTCTGCTGATTTCTTTAAAGGTCAGGCACCCTTGGGGAAGTAGGGTCAAGAATATAGTGGCATTATTAACCCTAGATCATGCAGGTGAGGACAGAAGTGGACCCCTCAATCCTATCCATCCTATCACACAATAAACATGGGTAAAGTGGCCTGCCTTACACTCCTGCTGAGCTTGCATCCCTCCCTGTGTCCCCAGCACTTCCTGGTGCCTGGGGCCGAGCACGTTGGTAAATGTTTGCTGAATTAAAACGAATGAGTGGAATCTACGTTCTGGCAGGATGCCTTCCTTAGCTCCCTGCTCTGTGCTTCTCTGTAGCCCTTGGTCTCAACTTAGTGATCCTTGAAGCTCCAGTGGAGGTGTTTCACCTCTCTTACATTTTGAGCTCTTTTAGGAAAAGGGCTCATCCTCACATCTTCTGCGTGCACCACCATGGGTTAAGTGAATTCATCTCCTAATCTGGGCCCAACTATACACAACTGTCATTGACAGCAGTAAATCACACTAGTTGATGATTCTGACATTATACTCACAGTTTCTTTAAAAATTGGGCTGGTTTGGCTGCTTTCCAGACCTCTCATAAAATGTCACCTGCTCTTAAAAATCAACCATACACTTTACCAGAGGTTCTACCCCTTCTTCACGTGGTTGTTTTAGATATGAATTGCTGATGTTAACTTGAGAATGAATTTAAATTTTAAAAAATGTCCTTGAGATATTATACTCTTCATTAGTGAAAGTAATATGTTTATTCATGGTGTCATTTACTTAATTTCCTATCACTGCTTTAACACATTTTCATGGATTTAGTGACCTAATACAAGACAGAGTTATTATGTCATAGTTCTGTAGGTCTAAAGTACAGTAGACCTGGCTGGGTTCTCTGCTTAAGGCATTTTTCCTGGAGGCTCTGGGGAAGACTTGTCCTTCAAGGTGTCTGGAGATTCCCAGAACCTTCCCCAGGTTCCATGATTTGCTGGGAGGATTCACAGGACCAGTGTGTAGTCATACAGCTATGATTTAGCACAGTGAAAGGACACAGAGAAAAATGAGCAAAGGAAGAGGGTGCTTGGGGTGAAGCCCAGAGGAAATCAGGCCCAGGTTTCTACAGTCCTCTCCCAGGGAAGTCATATGGGACTAGCTTAATCCCCCAGCAGTGAGTTATAGAAACCCACATGGAATATTACCAACCAGCTGAGCTCATGTACTGGGGGCTGGTCATGTAGGCACCCTCTGCCTTGCATGTAACAAAATCCCAGACTCCCAGAAGGAAGGCAGGTACTGAGTATGAACCACAGTGTTTGAGCAAACATTAGGCACAGTAAGCCACCTTTCTCATTAGAGTCTTGGGAATGGGCCAGCCTTGCAAGCAGGCCTTTCAGAGGGCAGCAGTCAGGACTGCCCTCCTGATGCTTCTGCATACACACTCACTCACTTCCTTGTGGGTGTAGGACTGAGACACTGATCTCCTGTAGGTTGCCAGCTGGGGGCTGGTCTTTGCTCCTAGAGGTTTCCCACATCCCTTATGCTTTCTGTGTGGCCTGTTCTTGCAGCAGCGGGTCAAGTCCCTTTCGTCTTTAAATCGCTCTTTGTTCTTGTTCTCCTTCTACTGCACCTCTCTGATTTCCTCTTCTTCTAGCTGGAGAAAGTCCTCTACTTTAAGGGCTCCTGTGGTTAGACTGGATCGACTTGGGTAATCCAGGACAGTCTTCCTAACCATAATCCCATCTGCAGAGTCCCTTTTGCCATGCAAAGTAACATATTCACAGTTCCTTTCTTTAGGGCCTGGACATCTTTGAGGCCTTTCTGCCCACCCCACTGTATTTATACATCTCTGTTTTTTTTTTCTTTCTGCATTTGGTATCCTTTCCTAGCAAACACATTTCTCATTGGATCTGAAGATGTTTTCCAGAGTCATATGAAGTCATGTTGCAGGGGTATCTGAGCACCTGCTCGCAGTTGGTGTGTCACAGGTGTCCCCCCTGAGAGGCTGCTGCCCCGCCATCACTAGTGTAGCTCTCACCCACAGCAGCGTCCCCAGCTTGTGGCCTCGCTGATGTAACCTTGACCCCCAGCAGCAAGAAAGACTGTGTATTGGCTTTCTTCTCAGGAAGCCTCCTTCTACTTTTATAAGAAAGTCCAAATCAAGCACTCCTTCTCTGGCCTTAAAAGTTTTGTGGATGTTCTCCCTGTCATAATTATTTTAAGTGACTTTTCTTGTTCTTCTGGGTCTATCTGCTGTCTGTGCTAACTCTGTCCGCTAATACATGTTAACTCTTTCCAAATTCCGAAAACTCTCAGAAAAAGGTCAATCCTAACTCCTTACTGAAAATGGACATGAGATGATAATAAGACAGAAGATCTTTACTTATGTTACTTTGGGCAAGTTGTCCATATGCTTTGCCACATGTTTGCCATGGAATATTAATTAATATGTGACATGCAAGGTATACCTCTCTAAATTCTCAAAATTATGAAATTGAGACATGGCTGGCCACCAAGTCTTTGACTAAGGGATTTGAGGACTGCAGGTCCAGTTACTGAAGGTTAGTTATCCAAATTGACTTTCTTAAAAAAAGAAATTATGTTCTTCACTGGTGATATGTTCCACTTTAATATTTTTTCTTAATGAGTGACTGCTTCCATGGCTGAACTGGATTTCTATGTGAAAATAACCAAAAAAATTAAACAAATACTCAGATCTGTGAAATACATTCCAAAAGGGTTTTATTTAAATGGAAATAAAGGCATGTGTCTTACATGACAGAAAAGGCATCACCATCTCTCACCAAGGGATGCACTACATCTCAGGACATACAAACTCTTTTGATGTGCAGAGTAAATGTCCTCACTTGAAATGTAGTGGAAGAAGTATCACTGAACAAGTTTAGAAGGGGTGCATTTCCTATACGATGTGAACAATCATGGTTTATATCGGTCATTTAGTAAACCAGGTGGCTTGACCAAGCTTGGTGCTAAACGTCCATAGGACTTAGAAGATGAGTTTGCAGCTTCAGCCCAACTAAATCAGGAAGTGGCCAGAGTCTTAGGACGCTGAGGATCATAGACCAGCAGTGCAGTGAGCAGTGCAGCAGATCGGTGGTCACTGACAGAGCTCACTAATGTTGAGTTTCTACTGTTTCCCTGAGAATATGTCAGCCAACACTTACATCAATCTACTGTGACTCTGAGATTCATTACAAGAATTTTGTGGGGCAGCCCTTGCGAACCAGGATTCTTACCTGCAAGCTAATGTGAGCTCTGAGCTCCCTGGGGGCCTCTGGACCAGGCTGGGGAGAGGTGTGGGCGCCAACCACTGTCCTGCTCTGAGTCTGGGTCTGTGAGCATCCCTGGTGGGCAGGAGAGGTTTGTGAGTGGGCAGCCTAGAGCGCTGGCAGTATTCTAGAGGGGTGTTGGGGCAGCTCCATCACCACCCTCCTGGGCACCTATTTGGTCTTCTTGGGACCCTCTAGCAAGCCTTGTCCTTCCCAGACCACCTGCCTGCCCTGACTCTGTCTCTTCTCCCTCCCCGTTCCAGTTGTTTGGGAACAATGGGCTGACTCAATGAGAGCCAGGCCAATACCCACCTCTCCTCTCGGGAGACCGTGCCTAATGGTGTCCACTGCAATGGTGTCCTCTGTTGAGGCTTATCTGGCCCAGGGACCACTGGGTCCCTATTGGCCATGGGGACCTTTCCTCCTGCAATTCCTGGGTGTTTTTTCTTCTATTTTATCAATACTTTGTCTTCATTCTCAGCTCCTTACTATTTCTCCCTCTTCTCCTCTATCCTTCTATTCTTTCCTTATGTATTTTTTTCACCTATCATTAAATACTTTTCTCCTTATTTCTCTCTTCTCTCTCCATTTTCCCCTATATCCCTCTTCTATCTGTATTGTTACAAATTCTAGAAAATCAACTTGAATCAGTCTAGGTAATTTGGGAATCCGACCACACGGAGAAGGGAAGGATTTAGCTGGGTCTCTGGAATGGCTGTAACTAAGAGGCAGCCCTGCCCTGTGCCTTCTGTGGATTAGCTTCTGGCATTCATTTTCCTATATTGGTTCAAAAATCTGAGGAAATGCTCGGACTTACTTGGCTCTGGCTGAGGGGAGTCTCAGATCTCACCACCTGTGAAGAGCTGATCTGATCAGGATGGCTCCCAGGCCACCCTACACTTAGCACCGAAGCCCCTGGATTGGGGGGTGGGGCCATGTAAAGACTTGATGTCCACCCTAATGGGGGCACTTAGAAGGGAGGGATGCTGGGAGGGCCATATTATCAAATTTCCTGTTCTTTGTCTCTCTCTCTCTCTCTTTCACTCTCTCTCCATGACCTTTTGCTTTCTTTTCTATATCTCTGCTTTCCTCTTCTTATACATCTTATCTTTCTACTCCTCGCCTTCCTTTTTTCTCTATGAATTAAAGGACCTAGATTGCTATGAGTCCTGCTACTCAACATGTAACCTACAGACCAGCAGCATCACCTGGGATCTTGATACAAATATGGAATCTCAGCCCCCACCCCAACCTATTGAATAGAATCTGCATTTTAACAAGATGAGCAGGGGATTCCAGTACAAGCTAGATAGTGAGAAGCACTGACTGGGATGAACCAAGTCCCATCTGTGGGGGAAATTGTTTTGCCCCTTAACTATCCTCCAGCTGCCTGGATCAGAGGAGACTGTGCCGCCTGCTCTAGGATGCAGCTTATCCCACGCACGTGTTAGCCTGAACAGGTGATGCTCTCTGTAACAGGGCCTCAGGAACCTTGCTCCAGTGCCCTCTGACTGCAAGACACCCTCTTTCTCCCTGATAGTCACCAACCTAGGGGGGGTGGAGCCCAGGTATTTTCTCATTGTTATCAGTGAATAACAATCAAGTGGTTAAAGTTAGTCCTATCTTTGAGAACTATAGTATTTCCTGAATCGCTATACTCTGCATTCATTAGGAGTTTATTCTTCATATTAAAAACTCATCAGAACTCTAATTCAGAAGTTGTATCCTTTATGAATTTAAGATGGAAATTGTTATTCAAAATGCATTGAATTAAACTTAGAATTTAAGTGCATTTTTCTTCCTATGCAGGCCCTTTGTGTGAAAAAGGCATTCTTCTAGGAAAGGACTGGCAAAATATATTTGAGAAAAATAAGAAAAGAAATTACTTGAAATAAACATAAGTTCTAGTATAAATAATTCTATTTAATAGATTTCTTTCGCCTTGAAAAAATAGGTAGCAGTAGGTCCTTAAATGAATATAAAATAGACATAGCAAATCGTTTGAACCTTTGTTCTTCTCTAGATCATTTCCAACCTAGAACACCAAGTAGACTAATTAATAAGGCTAATTAATATTGTATTGAAAGATTCACAACAATCTCACAGTGCTCTAAGAGAGCAACAAAGGTGACCCCAAACTTGCAGGGCAGAAAAAAGACAGGGAAATACTGGAAGCATGGGGGTTGGGAAGGGGACTGTTTGTTATACCTGTACCACTTCATTTATTTAAGAGAAAGAGCTGATGCACATATGGCAAAATATTTACCTTGTTAAAATAAATCTAGATTATCAGTACATGCATATCTGTTTTGGGGGGATGTTTGAAATATTGCATAATCAAATTACTAAAGAATATTGGATTCAGGTTTAAAAGAATTACGTTTACTTGGTATAAATAGAAAGATCATATGACTGTGTAGTTTCAGAATAAAGAGGGATAAGAACAGTGTCAAATCATAATAAGAAAAACTGGACTCAGAGATAAGGAGGGTTTGTATGTAAGGAAGCAGACACTCTGCTAAGTGTGAAGCTCTATTGGTAGAAGGAGCAGAAATTCTCTTGACAGAGATTCCTGCTAATTCAGTCATTTAAATATATGTTGGTTTATTTCAGGTCTAGGTTAATACATTTATTGCTAATGAGTTGATGACTCAACAGAGCCAAGCCCCACATCAGGTAGGAGGTTGCAAAGAAGGGTCCATCCTACCACATCAGGTAAGAGGTTGCAAAGAAGGGTCTGCAGAGTGTGCCTTGGCTGTCTGAGGCTTGTGCCAGCTCCAGGCTTGCCGATTTCAAGTTTGGCTCTGAGATTGGGTGGTTTTGGGCAGAATAGGAGCAGCATTTCAATGATTCTGTATCGATCTCTTCCATGTACTTGGCCTTGTCAGGGACACGGCCCTCTCCTTCCTAACCATTCACCTCATTATGTCAAGCGCATTGATCCCCGAGGCAGTGACTTTGTACCATGGACAGTCTTGTTGATTGCACTTACCATTGTGGACCACAGTTGAATTTTCTGTACATGTCTCCCCCTTCTGGGCTCTGAGAGCCGTTAGGTCAGGGATTAATCTCCTCAGAGGGCCAGGCCTATTACAGATTCTCAATAAGGAGTTGCTAGATTGAGTTAAGGAAAAGTTGCTGTTCTCAAACAGACCTCAACCCAGATGGTTAGTTAAGTTAAAACTTAGCCAACTGTGTGATGCTGCTTGTGTGATGAGAGGCTTTCGGTGCCAAGCCTAAGTGTAACAAGAGGCTTAACACTTCTTCCCCACAAAGTTGTACAAGGACGATGCCCTACTGAACCTGAGAGAGAGGTGGTTCCATTTGCCCTTCATTGCAGGTCTCAGTGACAATAGAGATAAAAGCTGGATTTGGTCTGTCGAAAACTCTCAGAGCAGCTGAAAAGGTTGAGGCAGAGAAGTGAATGAGACACCTGAGCTGCTACCACAAAGTAGCCGATGGGTCCCTGGAAACCCAGGATCCAGTAACAACTGCCTCTTGCCAGGGCCAGCTGCATTCGGTGGGTGTGGAGCGTCCTTCCTTCCATTTGTCGATTACAATCCTTCCCAACTTGAAAACCTTCACTCAAATCCCTTTTACTCTGTACTAAAATTGTGTAGACACGCCCTTCTTTTTCTACTCCTAGGATTGTTCATTTTTATTTCTCAAGTATTACTTTTCTTTTGCCATATTTATTCACCTCGTGCTTATTTCACATCAATTCTGGCATCAGGGACTACAGCTTGTTTATCCCGATATCCTTTGTACCTACTTTATTGCTTTGCAAAAGTAACGATTTTGCTCATTTGAATTGCCAGGTGTTATCAGGTTGGGAGGGAGGGGTGTGGTGGTGAGTAGAATTTTAAATATGCAGCAGGATAAATAGCAACTCTTGAGACATCTTACAAATTACAGTTTTACTTTTCCTGGAATGAAGTAGTTCCAGAAGTGGTGTTACTAGAGATATATGGAAATTAGGATATATTTTATGAAAAAGGTAAATCTTAAACAGTAATATGAACAGAGTATGGCAGAGTTGTGGGGGAAATAGCTTTAGAAGTAGACTTTTTTATTCATTTGGGAGATGGCAAAAGTACTGTTTTTGATCAAGAAAAGTAAATGATGGAAAAAGTGAATTTTTACCAAAAAAGGTGCTCCGGCAGCAGACTCATTGAAAGGAAGTGCTGCAGAGCCAAGTTTTGGGAAGGTGGAAGGCAGGAGAGCCCAGGGAGCATCTCACCAGGGTTTCATGGAAATTCTTCCTCGTGACTGCAGTTCTGGCAGCTTAGCGTCATAGGATGTTGTACTAATAGTGGGTCTCATAGGGAACGACAGGCAAAGTCTACAAATTCTACAATTTGCACACATAATGTAAATGTACAGAAGGCACAGATATGGTATGTACTTCAGGCTATTCATGGGTGATTTCCTGGGTCTGTTGTTTTGACATAAAAGACTCAAGTGGTTTGGTACCAAACTAATTGGGATCTTGCGAAAATGGCCCCCAGCAGAGGTGGAGTGTTTGGAGCACTGCTGTGTTCACAGCCCTTGATAACTCCTGTGGTTTCTGCACTCTGCAGTCCTATGCCACTTAACACTTAGAACAACTTTCTGCCTTGATGCAGACCACATTTTATATATTTGTATAGACAAAAGCAATGATGAAAGTTTAAAATTTTGCAAAACAGGAAGACAGGCTTTGAGTACTTTTTTTAATATTAATATCACAGTCTCAAAACTCTGAGATGTTGAGAATTTCTGATCAGCAAACCTCAAACTTTCAGAGTGGCTAAGATTAGGGCAGCAGTTGAGAAGCTGGATGCTGTTCAAGCATGTTTAAGGGTCTCAGACAGAGAGAAATATTGGTTTAGACCAGGGGCCAGCCAACTTTCTCTATAAAGGGACAGATAATAAATAGTTTTGGTTTTGTAGACCATGCAGTCTCTGTTGTGACTGCTCAACTCTGCTGTTGTGTGAAAGTAGCCAGAAGCAATATGTAAATGAACGAGTGTGGCAGTGTTCCAATAAAACTTTATTTAAAAAGCCACACAGCCAGCTGGTTCCGGGTTTAGGTTGCCTACCCCTGGTCTAGTCCACTTTGTATCTATTTAAGGTATGATGTATGGATTCAGTATGAAGAAATGAAAATTACAACATCAGTGTGACACAATGTAACCTCTCCCACTTGAACTCCACAAAACCTTTGCTAATACTCTCGCTTAGGACAGTCCTTTTCAAACTGTGTCCTAGAAAAACTTTCTTTTCATTTTAAATGTATGCATGTAATTTGATGTCTTTCAGAATAAGATATAGATAGTATACATCTGATCTATGATATTATTACATAGCATTTAGCATAAAACTAAGGTTAAAAAGAGAATCAATTTAAAGAAAACTATTAAACCAATAAGAAGTGTTATACTGAGTACTTAGTGAGTGCCTGACACTGCTTCATGCGCTTTATACATATTTATTAAACACATGCTCACAACAGCCCTCTTATGCCCAGTTTACAGAAAAGGACACTGAGGCATGAAAAGTTCAAGTTCACTATCCTCAAATCACAGAACTAGTTAGTGATGTAACAAGGATTTGAACCCTAGCTGTCTGGCTGCAGGGCCCACACTCAAACCACCTTAGCACAGTACAGAGGATTCATGTTGGAGGTGAATAAAGTGATGATACAGGATGGGGATCCTCTTCCTCAGGGCGTGGGAAGCAAGCACTCTCAGACAGTGCTGGTAGGAGCATAAAATGGCATAAGCTGGGGATATGCCCAAAGCATATACCCAAAGCGGGATCTTGAAGAGATGTTTGTACACCCATGTTCATCACAGCATTATGCACGTCCTTGGAGGACAATTTCTATAAACTTAAGTGCTCAAAAGCACCCGCTATTTAGAGCGCTGAAGATGACAGCCCAAAAGGAGTAATGTTTTTAAGTCCTGTCAATACATCGTCTACACCAAGTAACAATTCCTCTTCTAGGAGTTAGTCCCACAGGAACACTCAGAGGTGCACAGAAAGTGCCTGTAAGAAAACTAAGTGCATTGTTTACAGTCAAGATCCAGTTTTCTGTCAATAGGTGAACACAAAGAAATTACGAGACTCCATTTTATGGAATAATATAGTATTATATGGAATTCATTCCTTTGAAAACAATGAGGTTATTTAATTAATTGATCTGTTTATTTATTTGAGGTAACGCTGGTTTAAAACATTATATAAGTTTCATGTGTACAAGATTATCAAATGCATTTATTCATAATGAGATTTAAGAAACATTTTTTTTTTACAGCTAGGAAAAGGGATGTATTTATTGTGCTTCCATTAGAAATTTCCAAGATGAACATATACGTATATGTGCATGTAAATATATATAGACTATTTCTGGAAGCATACAAGATAAATTATTAATAGTATTTCTCATTCTGGGTAAAGATATGCCATGAGTACGCGATGAATGGTATTTTTAAACTACATGCGTATATTGCTGTTCAATTCAATACCAGGTTTTGAAAGGATTAGAGGAAAAAAAGCAAAGGCAATACAAAATAGTTTTTTAATTGTGGTAAAAAAAACATAACATTAAATTTACCATCCTTACCATTTTTAAGTGTACGGTTCAGTGGTGTTAAGTATATTCACATTGTTGTGGAATAGATCTCTAGATCTTTCTCATCTTGTAAAGCAAACTTAAACCCACTAAACACAAATTTCCCTCCCCATCCCCTCAGCCCTTGGCAACCATCTCTCTACTATCTGTTTCAATGATTTTGACTACCTTAGATACTTCATATTAGTGAAATCATACAGTATTTGTCCTTTCGTGATGGTTTATTTCAAGTAGCATAATGTCCTTGAGTATCCATATTATAGCACATGACAGAATTTCCTTCTTTTTAGGGCTGCATAATATTCTATTGTATGTATATCCCAGATTTTGTTTATCAGTTGCTATGGTCTGAATGTTTGTATCCCACCAGAATTCATACGTTGAAATCCTAACCCCTTAAGGTGATAGTATTAGTAGGTAGGGGGTTTTGGGAAGTGACTAAGTCTTCCACTAAGAAAGGGCTTAGTGACTCATAAAGAGGCTCCAGAGAGATCCCTACCTGATTCCAACATGAGAGAATGCAACAAAAGTCTGAGACCCAGGGCTTCCCTGGTGGCGCAGTGGATGAGAGTCTGCCTGCCAATGCAGGAGACACGGGTTCGAGCCCTGGTCTGGGAAGATCCCACATGCCGCGGAGCGACTAGGCCCGTGAGCCACAATTGCTGAGCCTGCGTGTCTGGAGCCTGTGCTCCGCAACAAGAGAGGCCGCGATAGTGAGAGGCCCGCGCACCGTGATGAAGAGTGGCCCCAATTGCCGCAACTAGAGAAAGCCCTCGCACAGAAACGAAGACCCAACACAGCCATAAATAAATAAATAAATAAAATTAAAAAAAAAAAAGTCTGAGACCCAGAAGAGGGCCCTCACCCAAACTTACTGGCACCCTGACCTCAGACTGTCAGCCTCTAGAACTGTGAGCAATAAATTTCTATTGTTTGTAAACCACCCAGTCTGTGGTATTTTGTTATATCAACTTGAATGGACTAAGAGATCTATTCGTCCATCTACGGGCAATTGGGTTGTTTGCACCTGTTGGCTATTGCGAATAATGCTGTGATAAACATGGGTATACAAATATCCCTTCAAGATCCAGATTTCAGTTGTTTTGGACATATACCCGGCAGAGGAATTGCTGGAGCTTATTATGCTAATTCTATTTTAACTTTTTTTGAGGAACCTTCATATTGTTTTTTATAGTGGCTGCACCATTTTGCATTTCCACAAGGGTTCCAATTTCTCTGCATCCTCCCCTAAATAGTGTTTTTATTTGGTTCCCTTACGCACTGAAATAGCCTCAAGATATGTGGGGAGATGCAATCCACATGGACCCTGAGTGCTTGTGTGCTCTTTCTAGATAGGCTAAGAGTGAAGGCTCTAGCTGCATTTTATCCAGGCCATTCTCAGGGTGTGCTAGAGAAACAGCAGTCCTGAGAGATGAGAGGCCAGCCTCCCCCAGGCAAGGAGCAGGTCTGCATCTTCTCATTACAAGAGCAGTGAATCCCCCGAGCGTGGTGCTCGATCCTCTAAGGCAGCCCACTGCCTGCAGCATCATCCGTCCTGGACCCTTTGCATTACCTGTAGCACATAGGGAGGTTCATGGGAAACCGAGGCAGTATTCACTAAGCCGTGCCTCTGCCACGTGAACAGCTTCCAAAATGGTGCCATTTCTCAGATGTCTTTCTGGATGACCATGAACTATACGACGCTCAGTCTCTCTGTGCTGGTGTTTGGAATGCTTTCAGTTATCGTCTTTTCTCTTTCATGGTGCTTTTGTGCTGATCTTGTTTCCCAGATTATACACTCGACCTAAATTATGTCAAATATAAGATCTGTGTACTAACTGTTAGAAGTCAAACCATTTATATGGCCTTTTTATTCAACATAAAAAATATAAAAATATGCTCATTATTTACTTGAGATTTTCAGCTCAAATTGGGATTTAGACTTAAGTTTCCTTCATGTAAGTAGATTCTAAGTCATTTCCACAGTGAATATATTCCTAATACAGGCTTTTAGATGATAGAGATAAGAGTAAGTACTATTTCAACTTAAGAAAAACCTTTTTGGGTGACTTTCTTCTTTTTTAAAAATTAATTTTATTGAAATAGAGTTGATTTACAATGTTGTGTTCATTTCTGCCATGCAGCAAAGTGATTCAGTTATGTATATATACACATTCTTTTTCATATTCTTTTCCATTATGTTTTATCACAGGATATTGAATATAGTTCCCTGTGCTATACAGTAGGACCTTGTTGTCTATCCATTCTATATATAACAGTTTGCATCTGCTAATCCCAAACTCCCAATCCATCTCTCCCCCAGCCCTCCTCACTCTTGGCAACTTCAAGTCTGTTCTCTATGTCTGTGAGTCTGTTTCTGTTTCCTAGATAAATTCATTTGTGTTGTATTTTAGATTCCACATAGAAGTGATAGCATCTGATATTTCTTTTTCTCTATCTGAGTTACTTCACTTAATATGATAATCTCTAGGTCCATCTGTGTTGCTGCAAATGACATTATTTCATGCTTTTTATGGCTGAGTAGTATTCCATTGCATATGTGTACCACGTCTTCTTTATCCATTCATCTGTCGATAGACATTTAGGTTGTTTCCATGTCTTGACTGTTGTAAATAGTGCTGTAATGAACATTGGGGTGCATGTATCTTTTCTAATTATAGTTTTCTCTTGATATATGCCCAGGAGGGGGATTGCAGGATCATATGGCAACTCTATTTTTAGTTTTTTGAGGAACCTCCATACTGTTTTCCAGAGTGGCTGCACCAGTTTACATTCCCAGCAACAGCGTAGGAGGGTTCCCTTTTCTCCATACCCTCTCCAGAATTTGTTATTTGTAGACTTTTTAATGATGGCCATTCTGACTGGTGTGAGGTGGTACCTCATTGTAGTTTTGATTTGCATTTCTCTAACAATTAGCAGTGTTGAACATCTTTTCATGTGCATGTTGGCCATTTGTTTGTCTTCTTTGGAGAAATGTCTATTTAGGTTTTCTGCCCATTTTTCAATTGGGTTTTGTTGTTGTTGTTGTTATTGAGTTGTATGAGCTGTTTGTATATTTTGGAAATCAAGCCCTTGTTGGTTGCATCATTTGCAAATATTTTCTCCCAGTCCGTATGTTGTCTTTTCATTTTGTTTATAGTTTCCTTTACTGTACAAAAGCTTGTATGTTTGATTAGGTCCCATTTGTTTATTTTTGCTTTTATTTCTATTGCCTTGGGACACTGACCTAAGAAAACATTGGTACTATTTACGTCAGAGATTGTTTTGCCTATGTTCTCTTCTAAGAGTTTTATGGTGAGGTGGCTTTCTTCTGGCATATATCAGGGTAAGCTAGGGCTTCCCTGGTGGCGCAGTGGTTGAGAATCTGCCTGCCAATGCAGGGGACACGGGTTCGAGCCCTGGTCTGGGAGGATCCCACATGCTGCGGAGCAACTGGGCCCGTGAGCCACAACTACTGAGCCTGTGTGTCTGGAGCCTGTGCTCCGCGATGGTGAGAGGCCCACGCACCGCGATGAAGAGTGGCCCCAGCTCACCGCAACTGGAGAGAGCCCTCGCACAGAAACGAAGACCCAACACAGCCAAAAATAAATAAATAAATTTATAAAAAAAAAAAAAGATAAAATCAATCAGTTCAATTTAAAAAAAATAAAATAAAAAAAAAAATAAAAGGATAAGCTGTCTCTGAGATTATATTACATTGGTTTGGATGCATGGACAGGAGTGCATCTGTCTGCCATGCACCCTAAATACCTATAGGGTGAGCTCCGGACCTGAAGCACATGACTCATCTTCCAGTCATTTTCCCAATTACCCTGTGGTATGCTTGAAAACCTCTGCTTATTTTATTGGCATACTCTACCTTTCACTTTGTCCTTGAGGAGGGATCAGTTAAGAGCTAAGGAAGAGCAGTTTTGAAGAAGAGTCGAAGGTCAGGGCATTTTTCTAGAAGGAGCTGTGCATAAGAAAGAAGAAGGGCAGGTGGTGGAAATACCAGAACTTAGCCTCACACTACAGCTATGGCCAAGGGAGAGAAGTTCAAAATAAATAATGTTTGATGTGCATTAGACAAATGAAGTTTATTTGGATTTGAACTCCTGCCTTCTCTTTTGTGTTTTTTAATGTTCTTAATCATTCAACCTGAATGGCTTACCTTCCTCTCAGAGCTTTGAACATTTTAATGATTCAGTATCCTTCTTTTTTAGAAGAGAGAGAAGAGAAAAATCCCTTGAGCAGTGGAAAGAGATCCCTGGGGAGCTCTTGTGTACGCTGCAGCAAATGCTTTATTAGCTAAAGTTCCCACTGATGGAAAATTCAGACATAGGAAAAGCTCCTACATATTGGAAGAAAATTTGAGAGTTTCCAAAAAATATCGTCAGAATGGAATGCAAAATTACTGTGGCAACACTCTTTCATCCATATGTACCCAAGTAATAATAAGTGAAATGGTCAGTGAATTACATCGCCAATAAGTTTTCTATCCTTAGATGAAATAAATAATAAATACATGAGTCACTTATTAAAGGAACCTGACTGTGATATCTAGGGTCTTTTGAAAACCCTCCCCTGTCAAACAGTACAGGGCACCTTTAAACTGAAAGGAATTAAATCTCTCCCTGTATGAGTTTCCTAGGGCTGCTGTAACAAAGTACTGGAAACTGAGGGGCTTAAAACAACAGAAATTTATTCTCTCATAATTCTGGAGGCTGGAAGTCCAAAATCAGTGTCTTGGCAGGGCATGGGCAGGGCAAGGGTCTCGGGAGAATCTCTTCCAGGTCATTCTCTTAGTTTATGATGTTGTCAGTAATTCTTGGAGTTCTTTGGCTTGTAGATCATCACTCCAATCTCTGCCTCCACTGTCATGGGGTGTTCTCCCTCTGTGTCTTTATTTCATCTTCCCTCTGTGCATGTCTCTTCTCTTCTTGTAAGGACCCAGGTCATATTGGATTAGGGTCCACTGTCATGACCTCATCTTAACTTGATGACTTCTGCAAAGACCAGATTTCCAAATAAGTTCACATTCACAGGTTCCGGAGTAAGAACTCCAATATATCTCAACGTGAACATGACAGTGGCCTGGAAGGACAGAGGTGGCTATAGTCAAACGATGCTTATCGTAAAGGAAAAGAGGCACTTTCTCATTTTGTTTGTTGTGCCCACTTTTTGTAAGGGAAGAAGAAGATTAATCTGGAATTGATGAGAAATTGATAAGAAATGCTCTGGACACCATGGCAAATGGAATGTGAGAAAATGAGCAAACAACACCCCTGAGTACTACAAGGAGTGGCGTCTAGAAAGGGAGGCTGGAGTTTGTGTCAAGGTGAAGAACCGTGGTTGGTGTCTGACATTTACTGAGTGTTTATTGTGAGCCAGGCATGGTTTTAAGCATTTCAGGTGCATCATATCATTTAATCTTTCTCCATGAGTGTCTTCATTTTACAGACGAAGAAACTGAGGCTCAGAGTTACACAATGGTCAATTTCTGTGTTACTCTGGAATATTCTAAGGTATGATTGAAGTAGCCCTTTATTTTCCTGTTTATTATTATGATTAATTACGTGCAGTGAGATAGATTCCCAGAGCACAGAGAAGAAAGAGAGGATGAGAGGGAGGAAGACTGTACAACGCAATCGTGTTCTTGGTGGGGCAGAGGCAAGTCTGGGTCACCTTAGGGCTGGGTTTAGGAGGTGAGGGTGCACCCAAGGGCAGTGGTCAGAAAAGACCTGGAGAACTGCTGACCTCAGGATCCTGAATGGACACCTATGTGCTGTGGTTTTGCTGTTGTCCCAGCCCAGGCTGTGGCTCTGTTCTTAGGGATCTGCCATCTTTGCTCAAGGTTCCACATAGAAACAAAGATGCTGGATTGTTTGGTGCCTTTGTGAATTCTGTCTCCCTACTGGGAGTGAGATGTAGAATAGACACAGATGTTCCTGCCAGGTTTGGAAGCCAGCGATGAGGAGTTCAGCGTTGGACAAAACGCATTCCCTGCTTCATAAAGGGGTGTGGACTTGCTCAGCTCAGGACCTGGGGCGTCTTGGTTCAGGGAAATGAGAGACAGAGCAGTTCCAGGCCAGGCTTTGCTTTTCTGCCCTCTTATCTGGACACAACCTCTCTGAGCATCAGTTTTTCCTGAGTCTTTGTCCTTTACTGGTCCTTTCCTCAGTCATAGGAAGCCCTCAAGATGCATCAAGATGTATATTATTCCCTAAATCAATCTGAACCCAATGCTTGGTCCTCAAGAACTACCTTAGGCCAAGAATCAACCAGGGAAGGGGAGGAAGGATGAAAGGAGGATGCAGGGGAGAGGTGCACAGGTAAGGGTCCTAGCTCAGCTGTCACCTGCAGAACAGAAGCAAGTGGCCTTGATTGTTCACACCTCACTTTACCTGCCTCCAGGTTGGAGCCTGAAGAGCTTGACTGGATTCACTTCTCTCTATTAGAAAGTTGTTAGGTCATTTTCAAATTTCATTTTAATTTATTTTCTCATTTACACTTACTTTGGTTTTGCTTTCTGCTTTTTTCTCCTGATTTTGGCTTTATTACTTTCAAGTAACACTTTTCTTTCAATCACCATTTTCTTCTTCTTAATGCCAGTTTACGTTGTTTGCTAAGGGCTGATTTTGTTACCTTCACTCCTGTTTTGTCTATTTGACAGCCCCCTGAGATGATCTGTTTACTGCACTGTGTTCCCCAAGAAACAGTGGGGAAGCTGCCTAACAGACAGTCTCCTGGGAGACTTTCCGCTACCCGTTTTCAGTGGGAAACAGTTTCAGTCAGAACTGGCTCGCTCATCATAGCTGTGTAATATAAGCATCCGAATCACAGGGGGTGGGAGCACGTGGCCTCTCGGCGTTTATCTTGATTGAATCATGGGTGTGTAACTTTCCGTCCTTCAGCTCTTGATTTGTATTAATGATTCAGAGTTCATTACCTTAAGATAAAAAAGGTGTTCCTGCTGGCAAGAGCTAGATAAGATTGTGGGCAATTTGAGACTCTCACTGTGTGAAGTTGATGATGACTCTATTCCCTGGTAAGAACTGAGAAATTCTGTCCTGTCCTGCCACCGCGTGACACCAAACAAGGTACAGTCGCAATGGGCTTTGTGTCACTGACATGAAATTGAGGGTGGGCGTGGTGGCACCCACCCAGAGTGCCCAGGAAATCTGCAGCAGTGGCTGGGACGAGTAGAGTTTCCCATTACCACAGGGAGTTCATAGGCAGGAAACTTTCTGTTTCTCATTGTATCAGTCTGGGTCTCATTGCTAACATTTCACCTAAATGAAAATGCACTTTTACTTTGTTTAAATTTTTCTTGTGGTAAAATATACATAACATATAATTTACCCTTGTAAGTATTTTAAGTGGCATTAAGTGCACTCACATTGTTGTGTCACTATCACCCCACTATTCATCTTCAGAATTTTTTTGAGAGGTAAAACAACTAATATTTACTGTGTATATTTTTTATACAATTTTTAAAGGTTACACTCCATTTTCAGTTATTACAAACTATTGGCTATATTCTTCGTGTCGTACAATGCGTCCTTGTAGCCTCTCTTACACCCAATAGCTTGTACCTCCCACTCCCCACCCTTTTTTTGCCCCCCTCCCCCCGCTAAACACTAGTTTGTTCTCTATATCTGTGAGTCTGCTTCTTTTTTGTTATATTCACTAGTTTGTTATAGGTTTTAGATTCCACGTGTAAGTAATATCATACAGTGTTTGTCTTTCTCTGTCTGACTTCTTTCATTCAGCACAATGCCCTCCAAGTGCATCCATCAGAACTTCTTTCATCGTCCCAAACTGAAACTTGCTACCCATTAAAATCTAACTCCCCATTTCCTTTCTTTCTCCAGGCGCTGGTAATCACCATGTTACTGGCTTTATAAATTTGAATAGATACCTCATATAAGTGGAATCATATAATTTTTGTTCTTTTGTAACTAGCTTATTTCACTTAATGTTTTCAAGGGTCATCCATTCTGTGGCATGTGTCAGAATTTCCTTCATTTTAAGGCTGAATAATATTCCACTGTATGTATATCCCAGATTTTTTTAATCCATTCATCTGTTGGTAGATATTTGGATTGTTTCCACCTTTTGGCTATGGTGGATAATGTTGCTGTGAACATGAGTGTACAGATATCTCCTTGAGACCCTTCTTTCAACTTTTTTGGATATATACCCAGAAGTGAAATTGCTGGATCATATGGTAATTCTATTTTTAATTTTTTGAAGAACTGCCATAACAGTCTTGCAAGTGGCTGCACTGTTTTACATTCCTACCAGCAGTGCACGAAGTTTCCTATATATCCTTGCCGACACATCTTATTTTCCATTAAAAAAAAAAAATAGCCAATCTAAAGGGAGTGAAGTAGTATCTTAACTGTGGTTTTGATTTGTATTTCCCTAACAAACATCTTTTTCTGTGCTTATTGGGCATTTGTGTATCTTCTTTAGATAAATGTTTATTGCAGTACTTTGTGCATTTTAAAATCAGATTGATTTTTTTGTTGTTGAGATGTACAAGGTTCTTTATATATTCTGGATATGAACCCCTTATCATATATATGATTTGCAAATATTTTCTGTTGTTCCATTGGTTGCCTTTTTCACTCTGTTGATAATGTTCTTTGATGTATCCAAGTTTTAAATTCTGTTGTTATGTTTTGATATTTCTTCTTTTTCAATGTAAGCATTTATAGCTATATGTTATATTGTTATCTATTTTGGCTTATGTTGTCTGTACTTTTGGTTTCATATCCAAGAAATCATTGCCAAATCCAATGTGATGAAATTTTTATACTATGTTTTCTTCTAAGTGTTTTATAGTTTTAGGTCTTATGTTTAGGACTTTGATCCATTTCGAGTTAATTTTTGTATATGGTGTAAGGTAAGGGTCCAATTTTATTCCTTTACATGTGAATATCCAATTTTCCCAGCACCAATTGTTGAAAAGACTGTCCTTTCTGAATACATGGTACCCTTGTTGAAAATGATTTGTAGATCACTTTGTGAAACATTGACATCTTAAAAATATTAAGTTTTCTAATCCATGAACACAGAATGGTTTTCCATTTATTTGTGTCCTTAATTTCTTTTAGCAATGTTTTGTAGTTTTCAGAGTACAAGTCTTTTGCCTCCTTGACTAAGCTTATTCCAAAGTATTTTATTCTTTTTGATAATGTTGTAAATGGAATTGCTTTCTTAATTTTATTTTTGGATTGTTCCTTACTAGTGTATTGAATTGCAACTGATTTTTGGGTATTGATTTTGTATCCCGAAACATTGTTCCCTGATTAGTTCTAACAATTTTGGGGGGGGGGGGGTGGATCTTTATGGTTTTCTACCTATAAAATCATGTTGTCTGCAGAGATAATTTTACTTCTTACTTTACAATTTGGATGTCTTTCATGCCTAATTTCTCTGGCTAGGACTTCCAGTATTATGTTGAACAGAAGTGACAAAATCTAGCATCCTTGTCTTGTTCCTGATCTTAGAGGAAAAGCTTTCAACCTTCACCAAAAATTATCATGTTCAGCGTGGGTTTTTCATATATGGCTTTTTATTATGTGGAGGTAGTTTCTTCTATTCTTAGTCTCTTGAGTGCTTTTATCATGTAAGTGTGCTGACTTTTGTCAAGTGCTCTTTCTGTATCAGTTGAGATGATCCTGTGCTTTTCCCCTTCATTTCATTAATACTGTATATGACATTGCTTGTTTTCTATATATTGAACCACCCTTGCATTCCAGAAATAAATCCCACCTGGTCATGGTGCATAATCCTTTTAATATGCTGCTAAATTTGATTTACCAGTATTTTGTTGAGGATTTTTGCATCATTGTTTATAAGGCATGTTGGTCTACAGTTGTCTTTTCTTGTAGTGTCTATGTGGCTTTGGTATCAGAGAAATGCTGGCCTCAGAATGAGTTAGAGAGTGTTCCTTCTCCTTTAAGTTTTGGAAGAGTTTGAGAGGATTGGTGTTGGTTCTTCTTAGTTCTTCTAAATATTTGGTAGAATTCGTCCATGAAGTCATCTGGTCCAAGGCTTTTCTTTGCCAGGAAACTTTTGGTTACCTATTAAATCTCCTTACTAGGTCTATTCAAATTTTCTGTTTCTTTTTGATTTAGTTTTGGTAAGTTATGTGTTTCTAGGAATTCATCCATTTCACCTGGATTATCCAGTTTTTTAGTGTACAGTTCATAGTAATCTCTTATAATCCTTTTATTTCTGTTAAATATGTAGCCATGTCTTTGTCTTTATTTCTGATTTCAATTATTTGAGTCTTCTTTTTTTTTATTTTCCTTAGTCAATCTAGCTAAAGATTTGTCAATTTTGTTGATTTTCAGAGAACCGACTCTTGGTTTCATGGATTTTTTCTATTGTTTTTCTAGTCTCTCTTTGTTTATCTCTGCTCTAATCTTTATTATTTCCTTCCTTCTTTGAGCTTTCAATTTAATTTGTTCTTCTTTTTCTAGTCCCTTAAGGTGTAAGATTAGGTGGCTGATTGTGATATGTTTCTTCTGTTTCAATGTAAGCTTTTACATTATATTTTCCTCTAAGTACTGCTTTCCCTGCATCCCATGAGTTTTGGTAAGTTGTGCTTTCATTTTCATTTTCATTTCATTGTTTTCTTGATTTCCTTTAGTTCTTTGTTGGTGTATTCCTTTAACGTTTTGAGCATACATAAGATAGTTGTTCTAAAATCTTTTTCCAGTAAGTCCAAAACCTGTTTCTTGAGGTATGGTGTCTGGATATTTATTTTGTTCCTTTGAATGAGCCTAGTCTTACTGTTTCTTTGTCTGCCTGGTGATCTTTTGTTGAAAACTGGGCATTTTACAAAACAGCCACCTCTCCCAGTCTTCTTATACTTGCTCTACACAGGGGAAGACCTTTGTAATCAGCCTAATGTGATGTCTTAGGGTCTTTTCAGACCTGTGTTGTCTCTGGACCAGTGCGTGTGTTTTTTTTCCCCAGTTCTCCTATTTATACATCTGCTTTTAAATGTCTTGCTTTTCTAAGAGTCTCACTCTTGCTTACTCTTGGGGCCTTAGCTGTCCTATTGTACTCCTCAATCAGTAATCTCTTGTCCTTGGTGTCTGTGGGTCTATAGTTACCTTTGCAACCGTTTTTACAAATCATACCCGCTGCTTCCCATGGCTCCCTTATTCTGAGATCTGAGCCATTTTTGTTTGTCTGAACTCTGAGTTAGGTGTCAAAAGACCAGTCCTTAGGCAGCCCACAGACAGGTTAGAACATTGCAGATCAGTCTGCTCTCTCTCAGGTTTGCAAAAGGGGGCTGGGGATCTGGCTGCCACTTTCCTCAAGCTGCACTAAAAAGTGACTAAAAAATGCCACAGGTTTCCTACCCTTTTAAATGTGACATTTTTTTGATGGTGCGTTCGCTTGGTTGTGGTAGATCTTTGACTCATTTCTAGAGTTTCTATAATGCCTTTTTAGTCTGTTTCTGGTTATGTACTTCAATCAAAACAGGAACATATTCTCGTCACTGCTGGAAGAAAAGAGTCTTTACTCTGCCAACCTGTCACGTGTGATGGATCAAAGGGCCCTTAGGACTGCACGTGGACACTGTCACTTTTTACAGAGAACCAATTGACCTTGTATAACTGGAGATGCTTCCCCTCAAACACAGCTCTGCTCCCTCTGCTGAGGGTGGTGTCAGTCTCTCCCGATGCTGCTGGAAATGGAACACTGCATGCCTGGACACCCCACAAAAATAAAGGGTACTGACGTGCTCCCAGGCCAATACTTGTTCAGGAAGTGAGAGAAGTACTGTAGATATAAAAACATGCCAGTTTCTAAGGCAGCCTTCACTCCACATAGGAAGTACATGGCCAGGATTTGATTTGATAAAAAATTAGTATCACAGTTAGAAACCAGACCTGACCCTGAGCTCCCTTAATGACTTCCTCTAATGTCTCCCTGTTGACCCACCCAGGCCTTATCTTATCCTGTGTCTGGCTATCATTGGCTCTGCCGGTCCCCTAAGCCCTTCCCTGCCCCAGGATCTCCTCTCTCTAGGTGCATTTCAGGTGACCTACACTTACCAATTTCTATCAGATGTTTCCTGAGGGCCATCTGGATGTGATCCTAACAACCCGGGCTGAGTGATGCCACTTTGTGGATTCACTAAATGACACATTTCTGTGGGTCACGTCCTCCCAGCCCAGCGGTCCTAACAAGCACCAGCACGGAAGCTGCTGGCAAACGCTGGGAGGAGCCCTTAGTACTGCAGGGAGCTGCCGGGGGCAGCCTCTCAGGGCCCCACACCCAGGGCTCATCCCAGGAGACACTCCTGAGGAGGGGAAGGCAGGGCTGTGCCCTTGAGGAAGGAGGGACCGCTCACCTCTCTGACCTCGGGCTGGAGAAGGACGAGGGCTCAGGACCGCGGAAGACGGCAGGGAGCTCGCCCTCCCTGAGAGCTCGGTGCCAGGCGAGGAGGTGAGACCCTGCTCACTGCCCCTCCCTCTGGAATGCAGTCACTGCTACTGAGAACTCTACCCCAGCCCTGATTTCATTGTGGCTGGTTAGAAAAAAGGGAAAACAAACAAAACTAAAACCAAAACCTGACTCTGCACCAGAAGATAAATGAACTTCCATGTGTATGTAGCACCTTTTAAGGATTTGTCTAATTCCAAATGAAATGATCTCTATTTTAACTCATTACTGATTACTAATTTTCTTCATTTCAGATACAGTCTATAACAATAGATTCCCATCTGTGTTCTGAAGCAAATCCCCCAGCCTCGCCTCCCACCCCTGTGGGGCCTGGGGAGAGGGGAGGCATCTTCCCCCAGAGAAGGTGGGCATATGCCCCCCTCTCCCCCGTGCCTCCCTGGTCACCCCCTTGCCTGGGGACTGCGGTCTCCCTTCCTTACTCTCACACTCAGGGCCCCTCACAGAGTGGCCCTGACCTGACTCCCCAGACTCTTCTCACCATCCTGTTTCCTAAACTTCAGCCAAGTTCCGCCCAGCATCCTGCTTGTCCGGAGAGTGTACCGCCTTCTTCCAAGTCCAGGCCTCTGCATGGAGGTTTGCTCTACCAGAAATGCCCCTCCTCTTGTGGCAACAGTTTAAATTCCTCGTTATTAAATTACAAATCTGCAGCCTCCTCCTCCTTGAGCGTTGCCTGATTTCCCAGCAAACGTATCTGCTGCAATTCCCTGCAGAATCACGTCAGGTCAGGGGCCACTTGGTGCTAGTTTCGGTTCCTGCATCCCAGCCCGTGCATGCCTGAGCGCACAGCTCCGTCTCATTTGTCTCTGCCGTGGGTGTTTCCTCATCAGTTAGTCTCCGTAAACGTTGTGAGTGAAGTATTTTCTACATTTCCGGGTATAAGCAGCTGCCATCTCATAAGATAACTTTCTTAAAAGAAGTGATTCACGGTGTATAGAGCATATTGTAGTTTAACCAGTGGTGGGGGGCAGGGTTGATACAAGTTTCTTCTCATTATTCCTAATACCAGCTCACCAGAGTGATGCTTAAAGGCAAGGACAGTTATGCTAATTTTTGCAGAATAATTTTTAATTCACAAAAACCATTAATTCTAAGACTGAAAAGTTGTATGTGAGATAAGCGTATGGTTACTACATCCACAAGCAAATTTTTACAGCCCTGGGACATTATGATGCCCTTAAATCCTCCTGGAACAGGTTGAAAGTTAAACTGCATTGAGGATTTCTGAATTGCTGATACTATGATATACTATAGTTTTTTTTTTTTTAATTTTATTTATTTATTATTTATTTATTTATTTATTTATTTATGGCTGTGTTGGGTCTTCATTTCTGTGCAAGGGCTTTCTCTAGTTGCGGCAAGCGGGGGCCACTCTTCATCACGGTGCGTGGGCCTCTCACTATCACGGCCTCTCTTGTTGCGGAGCACAGGCTCCAGACGCGCAGGCTCAGTAGTTGTGGCTCACGGGCCTGGCTGCTCCGCGGCATGTGGGATCTTCCCAGACCAGGGCTCGAACCCGTGTCCCCTGCATCGGCAGGCAGATTCTCAACCACTGCGCCACCAGGGAAGCCCCCATAGTTCTATAGTTCATCTAAATTAATAAAATGAGATTTAAAAATCACATTCAAAATTGAGCAAAAGCCAAACTAACTCTTTTCGTATTAATTAAATGATAATAATGAGAAGTATGATTGTCCCTTTTGTAAAACATACCAAAATTGTATGTTAGATTACATTCACTTAGCACAAAATGTCTTTCAAAAATAAATTGTAAGCACTAAACCATCTGAAGGATACGCCTGTATAGTTTTAGTTGCATATCTGCGTGTATCTGACTGACATGCCTGACAGCTTGTAATTCATGTTTTAAAAAATGATTCAGTATTTTAAAAGAATATAGCAGAAGGATAGCTTCTTATGCCTAAATCACCTGTTGTGCAAGGTCCTCACTCTGGTGCATTTTACACAATAGGGTTTTATTAGTCATAAACCATGGCTGACAGTCATAAGCGCCGGTGTAAATGGGGAGAATGAAAATAAAGATTGGGCCTGAGAAACTGAGCTATTGTGAGCCAAGGTCCAGGAAGCAGACTCTCTAATAGCTTATTGGGTGTCTAGGAGCCAACAGAACCTTCTAGATAGTCTGTATAGGAAATCATCTAGCTTTCCCAAACTACATACATTTGGAATTAAAATTCCATTTGCTGCCAGTATCATTGTAAATGGGGGAGTAAGTCCCCCTTGTAGGGTCTTTAAGGGCCACTGCAATATTTCTGCAGAAGAAATTACAGGGTTTATTATACTCACAGGTCCTAGAGGAGAAGACAGGGCGCACCTCACCATTCAGCAGCCACCTAGCAGGTGGGGAGTCGAGAGAGAGTGAGGACCTTGGGCAAGTCTGGGTGGAGCAGAAACAAGGCTTGAGGAGATTTCATTGTTTCTTGGAATGTCTAAGTCACAGTCGGGGAGGGCAAAAAGGGAATCTTGCGGCAGGAACCAGCCTGGGCACACCCACGCACCTGGTCCCCTGGGTGTTGAGGCAGCAGGAAAATAGGAAATTTAAAAAAAAATTTACAATCCAATCATCTTAACTCTTTATTCTCATTTTCAACCTTATTTTCCAAAATATACAATCCTTAGTTCTCCGAAAGTTAGGGAGAGGAAACTGGCTTCCTATTAGTTAACGGTGATGCAACATTGAAACACTGGACATCCTGCTGAGGTTTCCATGGTGTCTGCTGGGCTCTGCAGCACCCAGCTCCTGGAGCTTTTCAGACTCCTCAGTGAATTCATTATTGTTTAAAAGAAAAGAACACCCCGTCTTTCTGTTTTTGTTCCTTCTGTCACTGTTTTTATTCTACCTTGCCTCATTCTACAAACCATCGGCCATGGAACTCCTGTATAGTTTTTCACTGTACGTAAAACACCAATACATCTTCCATCGTGGAGGTAGTCAGGGCAATCACTGTTACCTCTCTTTTGCACAGAAAAATGGAGGTTCATGGAGATTAAGAGATGTATACAAAGTTGGAATCACAACAGGTCAGGAACTCTAATTTAGTTCTTTGGACTTAAAAAAATATTGTTTTCTCCACAAATTCATCACTGCCTCACTAAGTTTATATGTGCAGCAAACATGGACAGAAGGCTCTTAGGTCTGGGCATTCATCACTACCTCCAGGGAGGGAGCCCAGGGGCAGCGGTGCTGAGCGCTCTCACTGCCCTCAATCTCCCCCTTTGCTCCCCTGAGCTCAGGTAGGACCCTGCGGGCAACTCATATGGTCCCCCAGGGCTCTCCTAATGGGTCCAACATTGAAGCCAGGACACAGACCCCGTGGGGCCTGTAAACTGCCTGCCCATCTGCACGAGGATGACAGGCAGACTCAGTGATGGGACAGGCAGAGCCCACACAGAAACAGTAAGGAAGTCACCTGCTCCTCTGTGCTTCATTGAACCTTTGAGAGACAGGCACGGAACCGAAAATGCCATCCTTGTATCAGGACACCTACCACACTTATGTCACTTTCAAACACAAAGTCAAAGAGACTTTATGTCACTGAAAAACACAAAGTAAAAGCTTCTTCAAGACAGGAGGTGAACAGGAGAATTCTATCTTTGAATATTCCTACAATATTTGTAGTGAGTATTTAACATGAAAAAAGTAGTCAAAGTATTTTTCTTAAAATCACCTCCTATGCAGCTATAAAAATCTTTAAGAAAAGTAGTCCAGGATAGAAATATAATAGAGACTGCACACATTCATGAATTTATCTGCCTCCTAACAAGTCCAACTTGTGAAGTGTAGAGCATTTTATATGTTAGAGGCACAATTATAAATCGCTAAAATACCCGCTTGATCACACTGCAGTACATTGTCATTGCTTTACTTGAATGCTCACCTAAGATTTTTCTCTGAAATGTACTCAGAGCAGAGACAGTTATACAATGAAAGTGAGAAATTGTAAGAGCATAACACTGTCTTAGAAATAGTCCATGTAGAAACCACTTACCCCAGCACAGTCTTGCCACATGTTTTATGTTCTGTCCACAGAGCCAGCCCATGGCAGCTCATAGTAAGGCGGTCAAAGAGAGTGTGCTGTCCTTTCTCTCTTACCTACTCAGACATCAACATTTTCTCCTGCTCTTTCTGTGTCAGCTGCTCTCAGGTGAGAATAAAGGAGGTGAAAATGTGAGCTTTCCTAGGAAAGCACTGCCTCTGTCTCCCATCCTCTTCAGAGCCTTACACGGCGCCTGCTGGCAATTGTGGTTCAAGTAATATTGTTGGATGAATAAACGGATGAGAGACCCTGACTTCAAAGAGTCACTTTGTTGTACAACAGAAACTAACACAGTATTGTGAAGCAATTATACTCCAATAAAGATCGATTTTAAAAAATAAATAATTAATTAATTTTTTTTAAAAAAGAATGCCACAAAGGGTAGTTCCATTTCAGAAAGACACTTCTTAAGATTGGAAAGTCTTTGAGATTCACAGTAAATCAATATTTCGATGCCATGGTGGCCCCTTAGACACTATGGGGAAGACTAGAAGGGATATTTTGAAAGACACTGACCATTTCTAGTATATTTCAAATCGTACCTCATGGTTTGCCCAGTGATTATAAATTTGATGCTGTTCATCATATAGTCCTTTATAGTGAGGCGAGCGGGGGCTACTCTTCGCTGCAGTGCGCGGGCTTCTCATTGCGGTGGCTTTCTCATGTTGCAGAGCTTGCGGGCTCTAGAGCACAGGCTCAGTAGTTGTGGCGCACGGGCTTAGTTGCTCTGCAGCACATGGGATCTTCGTGAATCAGGGCTCAAACCCGTGTCCCCTGCATTGGCAGGCAGACTCCTAACCACTGCGCCACCAGGGGAGTCCCTGTAGTTTGTCTTCTATAGACGTTTATTCATCTGTAGTAGCCTGTAGTAGTCAGGTGTTAAGTTTAAAGCATTAATTCTGCTATCTTGCTTTTTAGCATTTTTGTGAATGAGATAAATCTTTGCTTTTACTTATTTGTAAAGAGTATATTATATTACATTATATATTTGCATTTCTGAAATTTTTATAGCTAAGACATGATAAAAACAGGGGAAGATCTGCTAAACTAAAATGGGGAATTTTCTTCTAAAACTTCGATCTAATGTCTGTGAAATAATCCAGAAGAGAAGTAATAACAAGCAGTTTTCTTTATACACCAGGGAACATCAGTGAACTCTTCCTTGCATTTCAACCAGTCAGACTGATTGAATTCATATTTAGGTGAGAGTGATTACGCTGTCGAGACAATTAAGTGAGGTGATCTAAGCCAAGTGCTTGGCTCAGGGCGTCATTTATGGGAAGCTCTCCACAAACACACAACATCATTATCATTATTATTTCATGAATAATTTGATAATATATTTGCTCCTGGCTTGGATTCTTCTCTCTTGGATACTTTTGCTAGCACAAAATTTTTTTTCAATTATTGTAAATTTCACTAAATTTTGGAAACTGATGATCTTTTGTTGCCTAATGGTAAAATACCATCGGATTCTGATTTGAAATGGTACATAGAAAAACTCCTCTCTCATGCAGTTAAGAAGTGATTAGTTAGCAGTGTGCAAAACATTCAGGTAGAAATAGTGCCTCCAGGAGTCTCTATTTCAGAATTCCCCAGATAAGGGTCAACTCCCTACTCCCTCATGTCAACCGACATGTTCATGTTATTGTAGCATGGTTTGTCATCCCGTTGGTTTGGAAGGAAACTAGGATGGTAGAAAGAAAGATGCAGTCCAACTTAAGTAGAACCTGTTTTTAAAAAGTGACCCTGTGATACTAGCCCATTAAAAGCTCCCTTAGAAACCTCTGACATCCCCAGGGTCAAACGTGCCTCATTCAGTGGCTGTTTCATTATCTCAGTCCAGTGGGTGTCATCCTAGGCACAAGCTCCACCATCACCTTTATTTTTGTTCTTCACTCTGTCCAGATCAGAAGCTGCAAGTTGTTAGGGAACCAAAAGTGCAGCCCCACTAGAAATGGGTAAAAAAAAACCCCAAATGTTTGTTTAGATGATATTATCTATCAGAGCTGGAGAGACAAGAAGCCAATCATGAGAGAAGAAGTCTCTGCTGTATATTAATGTGAACTTTTCTGGAACAACATGCTCTCTTTAGCTTTTCCACATGTCTATAATCACTAAGGGCTTGTCTAGCTACATGAAAAAAACAAAACCAAAAGCCCCACAACTGCCTAGAAGCTTATCAGTATCAGAAGGGTACATCATTTTAAGTCCATTCAGTATAACACCATGCAGCTGTTAAAAAAGAATGAGCAACACTGAGATGTTCTGACATGGAAAGATCTATAAGACTTGAGTGGTTTAAATGGAAACAGGAGGTTGGAGAATAATTTGCAAAATATGATTCCATTTCTGTTAAAATGCATGAAGACAGCTCATGAGTGTTTGCACAGATTAAAAATATGTATGACGATGATGGTAAAGGACTAGAAACACATCCACTGATGGTGACCCCTGGGAAGAGGGTGGGCAGGTGGGTAAGAGATGATTTACATGTTTTACTCTGTACACTTAGTCTTGGAATATTTTATAAGAATGCGTTGATGTCTATAAAGTAAATAATAATAAGAGCAGATGTTTAGCACTTACTATGTGCCTGGCACTGTTCCTCAAAGCATGCTTCTGAAGTGAGTACTGTAATCATTTTACAGATGGAAAAACCGGGACACAAATGGGCTGAGAAAATTGTCCAAGACCCCCCATTTAGTGATTGACAGTGAGGTAAACAAATTTCTTCAATAGCATAAAGAGGGTTGGATCACATGAGCTCTAAGATCTCTCTTATTTTTTTTAAACGTTTGTTGTTGTTCTATTTTATTTTTGGCTGTGTTGGGTCTTTGTTGCCACCCATGGGGTTTCTTTAGATGCACCCAGCTGGGACTACTCCTCGTTGCAATGCACGGGCTTCTCATTGCAGTGGCTTCTCTTGTTGCGGAGCACGGGCTCTAAGCATGTGGGCTTTAGTAGTTGTGGCCCACAGGCTCAGTAGCTGTGGCCCACGGGCTTAGTTGCTCTGCGGCATGTGGGATCTTCCCGGACCAGTGCTCGAACCCGTGTCCCCTGCCTTGACAGGCGGATTCTTAACCACTGCACCACCAGGGAAGCCCTCTAAGATCTCTTGAGTGATCATGTCTCAAAGGGCTAAGAGGCTGGGCTATGGATTCAGATGTCCCTTGTAATAATCCAGCTCTGAAACTGGCTAGTTGTTCACCGGGGGCAGGTAACTGAGTCCTTCTGAGCCAGTTTCCTTATGTGTACAAGGTAGAGTAGGCACTGCCTCACAGCATTACAAGTGAGGACATATAGGGAGGAATGCCTAGAGACCCAGTTGGACCCTCAGAGTTGGTATGGAGATTATTTTAATCTCAAAACATTTGGGAATCAACAGATGCAGAAAGAGCTTTCCTTATTTGACTAAAAGCAGACATTTCTGAGAAATGAGGCTTCTATGATTCCCTCTTCAAGACAGGTCTACTCCCAGGAGAGAAATCAAGAGTAAACCTACCACAAATCCCCTCTCTGGGGAGATTCGCATAGAAGAAGGAAAGACCCCTTGAACTTGCAGACACAAAATAATCACAAAATTACTTATCGTTCATTTATTCTTCTAAAAGAATAGAAGTCCTTTCTTCCACTTTCCTTTTCTCTGCTAAGTTAGATATATAAACCTCTAACTTTAAACATTTAGTGAGATAGTTACTTCTCTTGTTAACTCCCATATATATGAATAAACTTCTTCTCCTGTTACACTATCTTTTGTCATTTTAATTTGCAGGCCCCTAATTACTAAACCTAATAGGGCAGAAGAAAAGTCTGCTTCCTGACACTAGCAATTGGTTGGTGAATGATACCATCATTGCCTGTGACTCTGAAATCACAAGATCATAGATTAATCTGCATATCTAAAGAGTCCAACCTGTACTCTGAGGTTAAAAATAAGATCATCAAAGCATACTGAAGTATGGATATAAACATTTTGAAATGATAAAGATCTGGCTGTACACATAACATGTTTCTTCAATTCTGTAAAATTTTATGTAGGTGGAAATTTTACTGCAGAAACAAACTCAAAGACTGAAATTACATGAATAGAATATGGTGTAGCAAAATTTAGAGCTGAGCAAATGTGACATATAGTTAACGAGATGCATGCTTTTTATTATGTCACATTTTAATTAAAAATGAATGGTAATCAGTTCACAGTAGTGACTTCAGTTGATCCTGCTTCTAAATGGTTAAAGCAAAAATAAGCTCCTGATCTGCTCTTCAGAAGATTAACTATGGCCATGGTAGGTCTTTTTCTCTTTCCCTTTTGGAAGAGAAAAGGGGAGGGTGTCCCCAGGTGACAGGGACTGGAGTCTTGTGGGCCCAGCACACTTCCCTGTTGGGAAGAGGAAGGAGGAAGTATTTGCTTACATTTCCCCCAGTGCCTGGAACCTAAGCTGCAGCTTCCCTAGAACATTGTTAATGATGAGAAGGATCTCATGGCAGAGGGATGGTGGCCGCCGTGCCTAAACCAGGAACCTGATGCCTTCCCTGTCTTCGATTGTGGACTTTCCTACCAGAAAATCTGAAAAGAAAGGATTTATGGGAAGCAGTAAATGCAGAAGTAAAAGACAATTTTTTTTAAGCAGATATTCATTTTTATTTATTTATTTATTTATTTATTTATTTATTTATTTATTTATTTATTTATTTATTTATTTATTTATTTATTTTTGGCTGTGTTGGGTCTTCGTTTCTGTGCGAGGGCTTTCTCCAGTTGCGGCGAGCGGGGGCCACTCTTCATCGCGGTGCGCGGGCCTGTCACTATCGCGGCCTCTCTTGTTGCAGAGCACAGGCTCCAGACACACAGGCTCAGTAGTTGTGGCTCACGGGCCTAGTTGCTCCGCGGCATGTGGGATCTTCCCAGACCAGGGCTGGAACCCGTGTCCCCTGCATCGGCAGGCAGACTGTCAACCACTGCGCCACCAGGGAAGCCCAGACAATTTTAATAAACCATAAAAATGGTTAAGTTGGTGCTGGGGGAAAGAGTGGCTTCTGTGTTCTTTAAGCTTTTCTGTACTATTTGAATTTTCTAGCCAAGTGTGCCTATATCTATTATTTATTTTTTATTTCACCAGGGATTTTCTGACTAGTGAGACCACAGACTACATTTTTTTTCATTGTTATTTTCTATCAAAAAACAATGCAATACATACCATTTTTAAAAAGGAAACAAAGAAGAATTTCTAATCATGCATCAATAAAAAACAAAAGAGCACAAACATACATATATATTTTAACATATTGAGCAGATCAATCTGTTAAAATATATAAATGTTTGCATAGTGACCTGAAATAAATAGATTATTTAGTCATAGACCTTTTCATATGCATTCTATAGTAAGTCTTCTGAGAGATGAACTTTAATCTTTCCATCCAGAACTTTGGAGTATCTGAGATTTTGCCCTATTTGCAACAAGTTAAGCTGCCGTTTTCCATGGATGCAGGTAGAAGACAGAAGACTTATGGGTCAGAAACAAAGGACTCTATTACTTACTTGGTTACTCATAAACCACTGCAGCCAGCATGGGCATCCGAATATTTGCCTTGGTTCTCCTTGACCCTGAGTCACACAGGGGCTGTGTGGATAGGCCCGGATGGATGCCTGCACACACAGTGGGTTATAAGACAAGAGTTCAGGGCATCAGAATCTTTTGGGAGGGAAGCATGCTTGCCCTTACCTCTGGAAGAAGACATTATCTTACAAGGCTGTTTTCTATCTAAACATCCTTGGCAAGATAGCTGAGAATAAAGGGCTGTCGGTGCTTCTGTTTGTAAGATGTGCAGAAATGTGAGAAACCCATGGAGAATTGTCTTACCTCTGCTCTGACTAACACACAGCCTTTTACTTTTCTTAGGAAATGGCAATTACATGTTGCAAAGGACTTATTTCACATTTACTTAAACTTAGTTTTCAAATATATATTTCTTTGTCCTATTCTAAGATTAACTTCTCTTGTGTGAGAGTTAATTTTGAAATTACAGTGTGAACCGTATGACCCTAATCATTTTGGTTTAACAGTATTGCTAACTCAAATTTAAAATGCTGAGAAAAAAGCATCTCTATTTTGTCACTAAAACTACCAAAACAGCTTTAAATACACAATTAGTTTCAAAACAGCTGTTTGATCTTGACATATTTTTTTTAAAGAGCTTTTTGATGTGGACCATTTTTAAAGTCTTTATTGAACTTGTTACAATATTGCTTCTGTTTTCTGTTTTGCTTTTCTGGCCCTGAGGCATGTGGGATCTTAGCTCCCTGACCAGGGATTGAACCTGCACCCCCTTCATTGGAAGGCAAAGTCTTAATCACTGGACCACCGGGGAAGTCCCGATCTTGACCTATTTTTAAACATATTTGGCTAAATCCTATTTAAGTTAACACTTCCTCTGAAATCGGAATTGTGACAAACACTGTAAGAGAGCTACTATTTTTTGCATAAAGGAGAGCAAAATCTTGTGATAGTAAGTATGTTTCCCTTACAAACACAGTATAGGATAAATCTAAATATTCTGATTTGAGAAGAAAATTTTGAATGGAGGAATTTTTCATTCCAGTGTTGCAGGATTGTCTACTTTTCCCTAATATTAAAATGGACAGTTAGCCTCTTGAAAGAGGTTAAAAATCCATACGGAATGTCTCAGAAGGGTTTAGTTGTTCAGTGGCTTTCACTCTTCCTCACAAATTATTTAAAAATGGAATTTTTGTTCAAGATGTCTACCATTAGCGTGAAATATATTTTCCAGTTTTATTGAGACGTAATTGACACATGACATTGTGTAAGTTTAAAGTGTACAACATAATGATCTGATGTATGTATATATTGTGAAATGATTACCACAATAAGTTTAGTTAACAAACATCACTTCACATTGTTACACATTCTTTTTCTTGTGATGACAAGTGTGAAGTTTGATGCTTACCTGGTTCTCTTCTTTTGGACTTTGGCAAATCTAAGAATTAATCCTACCACACATAGCCTATACTAGTCTATCCAAATCTAACAGTTAGTAAAGACATTAACACATTTATCTGTTTGTATGTTTTATTGAGCACAAGATAATAATCTCATTCTCAGAAGCAATGAAATCACCGAAAGAGCCAAATCTTGAGAAAGCCTCGTAGAGTTGCCCTGTTACTAGATAAAGCGCTTGGAATATATAAGTATGTTGTGTCACGCGTCTTCCTGTGACCTGTGATTGTTACTTGAAAGTGTGGAAATGCAGAACAGATCTCCTGTTATTATGAAAGGCCCATCTGTGACAGGTGGAAAGGAGGACGCTATGTTAAGAGCTTGTTCTGTGCAGTTCTCATGGAGGTGACTTGTGTCCTATAGGGAATGTCTCCAGGCTGCATTCCACTCTGGGTTCTTTGCCTCTGGCAGTTCTCCGTGATCACTCCTGTATTGGGGTCCCCCACGCCACTCCCAGGCTCCATGATTCACTGGAAGGACTCACAGGAATCAGCCTAGCGTTATATTCACAGCTGTGATCTATTACAGCAGCAGGACACAAAGTACAGTCAACAAAGGAAAAGGCAAGTGGACCAAAGTCTGGAGGAAACCAGAGGCAAGCTCCCTCGAGTCCTCTGCCAGTGGAACCACACAGGACACGCTTAAGTCCTCCAGCCATGAGGACAACATGTGTGAAATGTTGCCAACCAGGGGAGCTTAGCCTCAGCCTAGGAGCCCAGGCTTTTATGGGGGATGGTCATGTAGGCACCCTCTCCCTGGTACATATCAAAATCCCAGATTCCAGAAGGAAAGCAAGTGTTCAGCACCAACCACATTGTTTGCATAAACATCTTAGGCAGCAGTGAGCCACTCTTATCAGTTCTGGGAGTGGTGAAAGCCCTCCCAAAATTCAGGTGCCTAGACACCAGCAAGCCTTTCTCAGGATGGTGACTCAGGCCTGCGATGTTATCACTGTTATCTCTTTTGGTTCTGATTTTTTTTCTTCCTTTCCTTCAGTCTTTCTTACCTTCAATCTTATATTCTATTATTTTAATAAGATGATCTGATTTAACACCCTTAGTTTCTTACATGAAAATACCAGCATGGTCCTGCGCTAAGGTGGACAGAACACACCAAGTCCTTCTGAAGCTCTGGAGGCTCTGCTCCCGAAGAGGGCACGACCAAGGCCCTTCATTCATTACCTAAGAAATGGTCATTCCCTAGTAAGGCGCTTAATCTGTCCCATTTCAAAAATAAGTGATGCCACATTTCAAAAATAAGGACTCAGGGTAATTTCCCTGAGTCCTTAAGAGCGATGACTCATAGAGGACACCTCTGAACTGGCCCCCTCTATAGGAGAAAACAAGGAGCCTGCGCTAGAAAGAATGGAAAGGCCTAGAAATGACCAATTGGCCCTGAAAATTGAGTCAGTGAACAAGTGTCTGTTAGGCACGGACGGTGTGGAATGTGGTTAAGGATGGTCTGAGTTAGCTAGGAGGTACCATCGTGGTCCTTCTCAGACACATACTCTTCCGGGAATTCAACTGGCAGACACAATTAAACTTGAAAACTTCCTGAATTTCAACAATGCCACCGAGTGCCTTCTGCTTGCCAGAACTAGACTGGTCAGTGATGGTCTGAGGAGAAACTTAAACTACTTTGAAAATAAGGCAGACTTAGAGAGTGGTAGCGAACATGGCACCCACCTAGCATCCAAACCTTGTGAGACCCTGAGGGTCATGAGTATAACGGATTGTGGCTGAGCCGTAAGGGACTCACCGATCCAAGTCACTCAGCAAGGCCACCACAGGCCAATCCAGAAGCTAAGAGTATTATTTTCCTCGGGCTGCAGTAACAAAATGCCACATTCAGACGGTTAAACAACAGAAATTTATTTTCTCACAGTTCTGGTAGCTAGAAGTCCCAGATCGAGGTGTTGGCAGGGTTGGTTTCTTCTGAGGCCTCTCTCCCTGGCTGACAAATGACTGTCTTCTTGCTGTGTCCTCACATGGTCTTTCTCCGTGTGCACACTTCCCTGGTGCTTCTCTGTGTCCAGATTTCCTCTTCTAGTAAGGACACCAGTCAGATTGGATTAGGACCCACCCTAATGGCCTCCTTTTACCTTAATCACCTCTTTAAAGACCCTTTCTCCAAATACACTCACATTCTGAGGTACTGGGGGTTAGGGCTTCAACATAACAGTAGGTTAAAGGAATTCCCTACCATTTGAAGTAGTTTAATGTTGAACTAAACACATATTGGTATCACTTTAAGTCAATGGAACTTCTTAATGAGAAATCTTCCTAAATTTTGTACAAATGACCCAATTTGCATATTACTATTTTCAACATATACAGGAGGCCACTGGGTTAGTGCTATTCTCCCAGTTGTCCTGAAACAGTCTAGACTCACAGTTAAATACTTTAATTCCTTTAATTTCATTGATTTATTTAATTCCTTGAAGCTGCTAATAGAATATGCCCACTACCCAGCACTCCTTTGAGGCATTCCTTAATAACACTAACCATACTTCATTTTCTTCTTTTGTGTTACTCTTGAAGTTTAGAAGCCAATTCATTTGTCAGAACTAAATTTGTGCCATGTATCAAATAACATACTTTTATTTGCAGTGTTCTAGTATTGTTTTCAACAGCCATATATTGATTTTGAGACAGGCTGGGACCTGGGGCCCTTTGCTGGGACCTGGGACCCTTTGCTGCAGTGTTGCAGTGCTTGCACCTCGACACACCTCTCCTCGAGCAACAAAATAACAAAGAAACTGTATGGGACTAAAAATAACGACGTGCATGCCCAGTTGGGGCAAATTCTGGACAAAAGATACAAAGAGACCAAAAAACCCAACTGCCACTTTTGAAGATCCCAGAGCAAAAGCAGGGTACTGCACGTGCCCCCTGCACACAACACCACCTAAGCGGTGGGCAAACCACCTAAGCCACCCTTCTGGCCCGAACCCTGGACACACCCCTGCCCTCACGCCATATAACAGGGGTCCCCAACCCCCAGGCCGCAGCCTGGTAGGAATCAGGCTGCACAGCAGGAGGTGAGTGGCAGGGGAGCGAGTAAAGCTTCACCTCCTGCTCCCCATCGCTCACATTACTGCCTGAAACATCCCCCCACCCCACCCCCTGCCAGTCCGTGGAAAAATGGTCTTCCATGAAACCTGTCCCTGGTGCCAAAAAGGTTTGGGGACCACTGCCATATAAGCAGCAAGCTCGCCCCCGCTTAGGGAGCACGCAAGCAAAGGAACCTGTTGTTTGTTCTCGCGCCCCCGTGCTGCAGCAGGGGCCCCAATAAAGCCTTGCCTGAATTTCTTGTCTGGCCTTTGATCAATTTTTATTGTTTAAGGACGCCAAGAACCCTGGTCGGTAACAATTTCAAAATACGGTCTTGATGTCATTGGAAGTAATTTTTTTCTGACTTTTTCTCTGTTTTCAACATCTTTGCCAGCAAAAGATATGTTCCCAGATGTCTTCTAAAATGTTTTCTTCCTGATCATTTAGAAAGATTGGGAAAGAAAGAGTATTGAGAAACTTGAGCTGTACTTTTGCTGCACAGGAAGGGTGAGCTGTGTTCCATCCTAGATTAATAATATTTCAAGCAGGAGGGAAAAAAAAAAGTAAAAGCCTATAACTTTAGCAATGTGTTTGAAAAAGACTTGATTTCAACAATGTTTCTATCATGCTTACGTTGCAGCTGTCTAAACAATACAGATAACAAAAGCATGTCAATTAAAAGCAGCATTTAGGACCCAGTTTCACAGATCTGCATTGGCCCTGGGTTTCGGATGATTTCAGGGCCAGGCGCTGGGAGTTCCTGTGTGGTGTAGTTGTGCTCAGCCATGGGGCAGGTGGGTTCCCTCTTGCTGTAGGAGAAGGTGGTGGGACACACGGAGATGGTTATCTCTTTCTGCTTTTGACTCTCCTGACTTGCTTCCACCAAGAGGCCATAAACCCAAACTGGAAATACTGATTAAGTGCATACTTTTTCCAACACATTGACCACAACTTGAGATTTTCATGGCGGAATATATTACATAAATGTCTGGAAAGCAAATATTTTAAGTGCACTTTAGGTAGATGTTTGCTTACTTTAATCAAGCAGAAGGAGAGATTGTTCTTTTACCTTCTGGAACGTGTTGAGGTAACCTTATCTACAGAAGGGAAAACTTTAGAGTTCACCTGGTACAAAGCACCCGCATCCGGATAAACGAAGGTTGTTCCCGAGGCCAAGCTTGCTGTGCTTGCCGCACGACAGGCCAGTAAATCAGACATGACGCACTGAGGGAAAGAACACGACTTTATTCGGAAAGCCAGCAGACGGAGAAGACGGCGGACTAAAGTCTCAAAATAACCATCTTATCGGGGTTTGGATGCCAGTTTCTTTTATAGCACAGAGATGGGGAGGAGATGAGGAGGTAAAGTAAAAGGGCCATCAGTTTTGCGAATATCCCCTGGAATGGCCAGCCTCAGGGAGGGGATGTGTTAATTTCTTTTTAATTGCAGCCATCCACAGGTGGGCAGAGTCCGTATGTTTCCCTGAACAAAGGCACTTTGGTTTAACATTCAGGCAGAGGGGCAGGGTTCCAGGAGGCAGGCCATTATGTACAGACAGTATCCTTTTAGTGAACAAAAGCAGCGGAAGGCAAAGGTTAAAGTCAAAGAAACAGATCCACCGTGTAGTCAGATTTGGTTCTTCCCTGTAACAAGGTCTCAAAGAGTGAGTGCCTCCCTCCAGGTCACATATAATAATAATATATATAATAATAAAAATTATTCTGGTAGAGAAAAGAATGCAGAACTCTAGCCACTCTAACTCCTTAGTTAAAAAAATGAGATTTATTTGCAGGATAAGAATGATGCTGCTATTAAAAATAATAATAGCAATAGCAAGTTTGAAAACTTTCACGTGGACCTATTCAGGTGCTTAATTGGCATTTAAGGCCTTCTAAGTATCTGTACTAGCCTCCTTCAGGTCAGCCTGTGTTGCTGGGAAACTGCTTTTCTCACTACTCTCTGGACAAAACTCTGGGTCTAGTTGCCATTATTCCGTGGAGTGTTTTTAGATCCCACCCGTTGTTAAACACACCCACTTTTGTTATTAATACAAGAACAGATTTTTCAGAGTTTTTTCTTTGTCTTTTATTGTTAAAATTTTTTTAATTGAGGTATAATTGACGTAACATTACATTGGTCGCAGGTGTACAATGTCATGATTTGATGTTTGTATATGTTGCAGAGTGATCACCACAATAAGTCCACTTAACATCCACCACCTCACATAGTTACAACACTTTTTTTCTTGTGATGAGAATTTTGAAGAGCCACTCTTCTAGCCACCTTTAAATATGCAATACAGTATTATTAACGTACATAGTCACCATGCTGTGAAAGTTCCATCCCCATGACTTACTCATTTGATAACTGGAAGTTTGTACCTTTTAACCTCCCTCACCCATTTGGCTCACTCATCCCCTGCCTCAGGCAGCCACCAGTCTGTTCTCTATCTGTGAGCTTGACATTTTTTTGTTTGTTTTATAAGGTCCCATATATGTGAGATGATATGGTATTTATCTTTTTCTGTCTGGCTTATTTCACTTAGCATAGTGCCCTAAAGGTCCATCCATGATGTTGCAAACAGCAAGATTTCATTCTTTTTTATGACTGAATAATCAAAAACAGATTTTTTATTGTTTCTTTAGTAGATGCCAGCTTCTGATATCAGCTTTTAGGTGAAATTATTGTTAATCTTTTTATGTGTGATTTTATGAGTCAGAGTTCAGAAGACCATTTGGATTTGCTATTGTAGGCAGATGTTGAAAATTCAGTTTTTTAATAGAATCTTGTACTGTTTTGTAGATTTTACTTTTTGGATTTGATTCTCAAAAAGAAATCTTAACCTGTAAAATGTTTCTTACTTCCTTTTCTTACCAGGAAGAGATATTAGGAATCATCTAGGAAACAAATGTAGCAGTTTTATGCAATTTAAGCAATAAAAATGAGTTTCAAAATCCTCCTTTACTACCAGTAAAGCTTGAATTTTGTACTTAAATATAATATTTTCCCCCTTCGCCTTTTACCCAAGATTTACCCGCCTATTAATGTGCTGCCCTCGTTGTCTCGGTGAATGAAGTCTGCTACTGGAGAAGGTATGACCAGAAAGGATCACGCCGATGTATCTAACCAGCTGGTACGTATGTTTTCTCCAGGATTGTGTTTAAAGAAATGAATACTTTCTCAGTTCATGCTGCTGTCTTATACCTCTTGTCTTTCTTCCATATCACTTTTCTTCTCCCCCCATCAAAGTAGAATTTTAATATAGAATATATAATATAGAATACTGGAATACAGAAACATTCATTAGAGCCAAACAGTCTTTTTCATAAGGATAACTGCTCATGACAAAGATTAAAGATCACATGCTTGAAACCCACCTCTAATGCTGTATGAGGTAGTTTTTAAATAAAAAAGGCATAAGACGATATAAGTTTTTATTAGTAACCTTTATTATAGAGTATTTCTGAAAGACTATTCCAACTAATTTTTTGTTTAACATATTAGGCAATCACCAGAACGCTAAGGGATACAGCTGTGTATATTCTATGAAATCCTTGGTTTCTATAGTTCTGAGATTGTATACCAAGCATAATTAAAGAAAAATACATTTGACCTTAAAGTAGAAATGATAAATAAACCTACTGATAACCCAGATATTTTTTTTTGAATAGAATTTAGAGATGGATTTCTCCTATTGCGTAAGTTGTGATTTTTAAATGCTCTACAAAATGGAAGCTCATTGATATATTGAGGGAGTGTATTTTTTGTAGAGTGTTAGTAATGTCTATGTATTGCATGCCTGAAGACTCCTTCCTTAGTGAGACTGCTGTATAATAAAGTCTTTCCAATACTTGCATATGTGAATTATGTTTGGAAATAATGTGAAATACTGTGAAGATAGCTACAGCAATACACTTATAATGCCCAGAGTACCGTTACCATTTATAAAGGTTCATGTAAACCTTTTTTTCTCTTTAGTATGCATGCTATGCTATTGGTAAGGATGTGCAGGCCATGAAAGCCGTAGTTGGAGAAGAAGCCCTTACCTCAGATGATGTGCTTTACTTGGAATTTCTGCAGAAGTTTGAGAGGAACTTCATTGCTCAGGGTAAGATTACTATTTTCCTATGAATAGAAACAGCATCATATGTAGTTTTGAGGACTTCTTTCCTAGTCTGAGAGAATTTACATTGGTCGCCATACAAGTTTCCTTCTGATTAGAGAAGAGGTTCTTCCAGCCGCCTGCCATGTCTTTGTTCTTAGCCCTCTGGTTCCTTCCCCTCTACCTTCAATTTCTTTATCCATTTATTTAGCTCCTGTCTTATTTTATATCTTCCTTACAACCGGCCTTCTGCTCTCCTACCTCCATTGCCACTTCTCCTCGCTCTTAACCTCTCTGCAATGCTCTCCTCTGGCTTTGGGGGTTTTGGACTTTCCCAGTCCCTCTGTTTTCATCCTCCTGATTTCTTATCTTCCTGCTTCTTAATTGTTAATGTTCCCAAAGGCTTCATTACCTGTTCTTTCTGTGCTTTTTTCCCCTATGCTGATGACTAACTTGCTATGTATGAGCCTTTACCCTCTTTCTGAAGCTCTAATCCCACATCTCCAGCTAGGAAGCCTGTGTTTATGCCACCATCCTCTCTGGCTCAGCGTGGTGAGAACCAAAGTCTTTTCCCAACTGACCACCTGCCTAGCAATTCCCTTTTCAATTTCTGTCTACCTCTGGCATGACCATTACCCTAGTTAGCCCAAGCTCAGGAATTAGGCATTCTTAAGCCTCTTCATTTATTCTCCAGTCATCAAATATTTGCTAATTTGCATTGTTCTCCTTTGAAACATCTTATCCTGTTCTCTTTTCATTCCTATTAAAAAAACTTAGGCCAGTGTTTCTCAAAGTTGAATATGCTTTTGAATCTACCAGGGATCTTGTTGAAGTGCAGATTCTGATTCGGTAGGTGTGGGTGGGGCCAGAGAGCCTGTATTTTGACAAGTTCCTGGGCGATGTTGAAGCTGCTGATCTCTGACCACTCTTTGTGTCCCAAGACCTAGTCCAGACCTTTGTCCCATCATCCTTGGCCGTTAGTGCCAGCATCTTCACCAGTCTCCCTGACTCGCTATGTGCCATTGCCGGGGTAAATTTAGTATTAATTTTATTGATTGTCCTTCTGTTAAAAAGTCTATAATGGTTTTTATTACATAGCATGTGTAGGGCTTTCAAGCTGTTTTGTTTGGTCTCTTCCCTACCACCCCTGCTAATGCTGGTAAACTCTATTTTTGACCTCACTGATACTTACAAACGATGTGTTTATTTTGGAATAATGCATCAGCTGCACACTTAGGATTTGTGCGCTTTTCTATTTGTGTGATACATTTTTGTTTTTAATTTATTTATTTATTTTTATTTATGGCTGTGTTGGGTCTTTGTTTCTCTGCGAGGGCTTTCTCTAGTTGTGGCAAGCGGGGGCCACTCTTCATCGCAGTGCGCGGGCCTCTCACTATTGCTACCTCTTGTTGCGGAGCACAGGCTCCAGACGCGCAGGCTCAGTAATTGTGGCTCACGGGCCCGGTTGCTCCGCGGCATGTGGGATCTTCCCAGACCAGGGCTCGAACCCGTGTCCCCTGCATTGGCAGGCAGATTCTCAACCACTGCGCCACCAGGGAAGCCCCGTGTGTGATACATTTTTTAAGTACCATTAAAATCCCCACAACATATGATTGTTGGGTTTTCTAAAAAAAAAAAAAAAAAAAAATTTATGCAGAACCTTAATATCTTAAAAAGATAAAAATTATTCTGGTAGAGAAAAGAATGCAGAACTCTAGCCACTCTAACTCCTTAGTTAAAAAATGAGATTTATTTGCAGGATAAGAATGATGCTGCTATTAAAAATAATAATAGCAATAACAAGTTTGAAAACTTTTACGTGGACCTATTCAGGTGCTTAATTGGCATTTAAGGCCTTCTAAGTATCTGTACTAGCCTCCTTCAGGTCAGCCTGTGTTGCTGGGAAACTGCTTTTCTCACTACTCTCTGGACAAAACTCTGGGTCTAGTTGCCATTATTCCATGGAGTGTTTTTAGATCCCACCCGTTGTTAAACACACACACACACACACACACACACACACGCACGCACGCACGCACGCACGCGCCCAACGTCTCGCCTGCGGGCTTTCTCGCTTTTCTCTGATTCCCAGGGGTACTTACTGTCTAGACCCTCATTTCCACATTTGGTCACATCCAGTCCTGGGAGACCTGACTGCTTTGTGTTTCTTTTTTATATTTCATGCTCACAGTGCTAGACCCATAACAATAAATTTTGAATAACGCTGATAAGTTGGAAGTACTTGGCCTTTATTCATCTAATCTCAATTTTTTGTAAGGTCCTTACGAAAACCGCACTGTCTATGAGACTTTGGACATTGGCTGGCAACTGCTCCGAATCTTCCCCAAAGAAATGCTGAAGAGAATCCCTCAGAGCACCTTGAGCGAATTCTACCCTCGAGGCTCTGCAAAGCATTAGCTGCTACTTCATCGCTGGCTCGATGCTCTTGTGAAATACTGGTTCTGTTTTCTTTATTCCTTTTGCACTCCCCCATCCCCACCTTTGTGTTGGAGTTTACTGTGTTACCCTGTAATTAAAAACAAAGAATAGGTAACATATTGTGCCAGTGTTGCAATGTTTTAAACTGCTAACAGACTTTAAAATATCCCCTGTTCCGAAAACCTGGAACTGCAGTGCTTTGTTTAAAGTAGCTGAGGGTTGGAGGTGAAGTTTTCTTACTGATGTGTGTATTTGTACGTAGTGGTGTAGTTAGCTGCCTAGTGTCCTCATTATTTGGGTCTCTCAGACCTTCCCTGTCCACCCCCTCCAGAGTATCACTATCTGAAGTTACAATGCTTTGATCTCCAAACTAGGGACAAGATAGGGTCTGAAAGACGCTTCCTCTCCTAGCCGAGACGCTTTCCTGAGCGCTTGTTTTTAGACTTTGGTGTGCCTCTGGGTCTGCTCTAAGCAGACGGCTTTTCCTGTCCACCTGCTGTTTCCTATTTAATGAATAGGTTAGAAAAGGAGTTTCCTTTTCCTCTTTGGTGCGCATAAGTTTCAACTCCTGTGTCTTACTGTTCTCCCTCCCTCTGAGTAACACAGAATCATGCAGCTTTTGCCCAACTGGCATTGATCTGATAGTAGTGAGATGCCCTGTCTTGATGATCCCTTACTGGGTTTCCATGCAGAGGAATCATAATGAAAATAATTAATAGAATTCTTGGTTGGAAAGAGTTGGGATACAATTTTTTAAGAAAGAAAAAACCTATATTGGTTCTACATTCGGACATGCTAACAGTGGTTTTAAGTTTCTAAAGTGTTGACCGGATGCTAAAGGCAAGGTGGGGAAGAGAAAGCTCTTCTGTGTATGGAATCTTTTATATATATATATAATCTATGGATATTTTAAACTCTGTTAGATAGCAGCCTTTGGAAAATCCCCTATTTGGTCCTGCTTTCTGACCTATCTGCCTTTTCAGGGTAATCTTGTGGCACAAGTGATAGCATTTAAAAGCTTTAGTCTTTTAATTCCTCCTCTTTCCTGCTGCGAGCCCTGAGCTGTCTTCTGTGCACTTCTGACATGTCTACTGTTTGGTCTCTCTGTGTTCTTTGTTACTTGGGTGCAGTAGCAACTTCTCTGTGCATTCCATCTTTCTTTCAAGTTGTGTAAAGTTCTTCACTTTTTTTCTCTGAGGGTGTAGGGGGTGGGGGGAGTCAGCATGATTATATTTTAATGTAGAAAATGTGACCTGGATATAAAATGAAAATAAATATTAAATTAAATGGAAGTTACCTAACGTGACTCTGTATCTTCTAATCAGAAAAGCAATAGCAACAAGCAAATATATAATAATGCACCTGTCTTTGATTGACAGTTTTGAACATCATAACCAGTATTGTGAACCAGCCCCTTGATTCACAATATTATGAACCATGTCCCCTTTACAGGGACATGGCCCATGTTCTGTACCCTCTGCCTTTTAGGCTGCCCTTTCAAGCTCTTTTCAGTAATACCTCTTCCAACATATTGTAGTTTGATCCAAGGTTGAGAGTTGCTAGGGTGTGGGGTTGTTTGTTTGTTTATTTGTTTGTTTTGCAGATCGTTAGTGGCTGTAAGTTCTCTGAAACTTGAAGTTTTGATTCAGGGTCCACTTAGCATTTTCGAGAGTTACTAAGGTGTTTTATAGCATTCTTTGTTTCAGACATTCTCAGGACCTCTAGAGCCTGTCTGCCATGAATGAAAGAGGGTAATAAATAGAAAATGAAATACATACTGAAGCAAGCCAAAACTTGCTTCAAATAAAATCTGAACTAGATGGTCCAGTATATAAAGGAAACATACTTGTTAAAGCACAGGGATGTGGCATCACGGTGGTCTCCCATTTCTTTCCCCTCTTCAACTCAGAGTGACATTTAGGAGATGTAGAGGAAGAGGCTCAGTCATAGCAAGAGTAGGTAGACCTGTGTTCTGATTCTGGTGCTGCCACTAACTGTATGGTCTTGCTTAGTCATTTAACAGATTTGTGTTCCTTTTAGGGTTATTATAAGGACTAGAGATTTTGCTTTTTATATCGCTTTTTAACTTATGTAAAAAAAAACCAGTTTGTTGTATTGGCATGTGTCTATTTCTGTATTCTCTATCCTATTCATTGAACCATGTATCTATCCTTCCACCAATACCACACTGTCTTACTTATAGCTTTACAGTAGGTCTTAATATCCTCTAACTATATTCTACTTTCTCAAAATTGTTTTACTTATTCTGGTTCCTTTGCCTTTACCTTTTGTTCATACATTTTAGAATAAACTTGTCCATGTTGACAAAAAAATTCTGTTGGAAGTTGACCTTTTATTATGTTGAGTCTTCCAATCCATGAATGTGATATGTCTCTCCATTGATTTAGGTCTTGTTTGGTTGTATCATACAGATCCTCTATTAAAATATTTATAATCAAATATTTCATGTTTTGGAAGCATTGTGTATGGCATTGTGTTGTTTTGTTTTTTTTTAATTTTTCTTTTTTTACTTTTGTCTGTGTTGGGTCTTCGTTTCTGTGCGAGGGCTTTCTCTAGTTGTGGCGAGTGGGGGCCACTCTTCATCGTGGTGCACGGGCCTCTCACTGTCACAGCCTCTCTTGTTGCGGAGCACAGGCTCCAGACGCACAGGCTCAGTAGTTGTGGCTCACGGGCCTAGTCGCTCCACGGCATGTGGGATCTTCCCAGACCAGGACTCAAACCCGTGTCCCCTGCATTAGCAGGCAGATTCTCAACCACTGCGCCACCAGGGAAGCCCCGGCATTGTGTTTTTAGTTTTGGTTTCCAGTTGTTCATTGTTAATATTTGGAAATATGACTAATGTTTTTGTGTTGATCTTGTATCCTGAGACTTTGTTAAAGTAATTGCCACTTATTAATTGCTTCTTAGAGATTTCTTGGGATTTTCTATGCAGACAGTCATGCTATCCATGAGTATGGACAGTAATATTTCTTCCTTTCTAATCTGTGTGTCTTTCTTTCTTTTTCTTGCCATGCTGCACTGGCTAGTACCTACAGTACTAAGTTGAAAAGGAGAGATGAAAGAGGACATTCTGGCCTTCTTTTGAATTTAGGAGGAAAACATTCATTCTCTCACCATTAAGTATGATGTTCACTGTCGGTTTTTTGTAGATATTCTTTACTGGGTTGAAGTAGAGCCCTTCTATTCCTGAGAGTTTATGACATGAATGTGTGTTGAAGTTCATCAAATGCTTTTTCTTCATTAATTGATGTGGCCATGTAGAGTTTCTTCTTCAATCTATTAATATGGCAAATTACGCTGATGATTTTTGAATAGTAAACCAAGCTTGTGTTCCGAGAATAGACTCCAGTTGATCAGAGTGTATTGTTATTTGCTGCCTTCTTCATGTGTTGATTTTATTGTGCAATTTTTTTCCCGTTTCCGTGTGTGAAAGCTTAGATTATTGATCTGAGACCTTCCCTCTTTTCTATTATAAGCATTTAGTGCCATTCGTTTCCCTCTGAATAATGTTTTCTCTGGATCCTTCCACATTTTATGTGTTGTATTTTCATTTTCACTCAGTTCTATTTATCTTAAAATTTTTCCTTGAAATTCCTCTTTAACCATGGATTATTTAGAAGTGTGCATCTTAATTTCCAAATGTTTGGAGGCATTCTACTTCTCGTTCTCATTTTTATACAATTTAAAGCTTAGACTTTGGACACAGTGGAATAAAATGCAATTATGTTTGTTTAGTTATTTTATAGAGGTTCTTCAAATATCACTGGAGTGAAGTTTTCAAATATTAGTTTTACATAGTAGTTCTCAGTCTTTTGCACTTGTAACCATAAGAGAGTTCCCTAAAAATATGTAACCCTGGCTGCTGGAGCCATGTTTATCAGGGGCAGTTCACAGTCACAGGAATAGTGGGGAGTTTGTGGGTCCCCACTGCACACTTTGTTCTGGGCCAGCACACAGGGATCCAGTAGGGATCCAGGGTCCAGGAGAGGGACCCAAACTTTGGGCTCTGGTGTTTATATTGCAGAATCAGGGAAGCCCAGGTCTCGTGTGGGCAGGAACTAGGACCAGCACTGGGACACACAGGACCCAGGTCCAGTCCCTCTCCATGGAACGAGCAGTCAGGCTGAGGGAGACCCAGCCTCTCTCCTGCTGGTCAGGGCTGAGCCAAGCTGCGGTTGCAGCTGTATTGCTCAGTAGGCCCATGGCTGAGTCACCAGCTAAGACAGCCGTAAGCCCTGGCTATGGGTAGTGTCCATGAAGTCTTGAGGAAGGCCGGCCTTCCTCCTGCAGGGAGGCAGTCTTGAACAAGTTAGCCCTGCCCTGTCACTACTTCAACAACCAAAATTTTCATTACTCCCTCTTGCTCCCCAACCCCACTCAGATAAAAGCATAGTTTCTCATGGGGTGGCCAACCTTTTATTTTTCAAACATTATCAACATCATTTCATACAAGAAAGGACATTCGAACCCCAATTAACTAAGAAGCACATATTGCAGAATAAGCTCGTTGGCCCTAAAACAAGACCCTTAGCTATTTCCATGGACCATCCTTGATTTCTCCATTATGCTGCTGAGTAGTGCAAAGTTGGTGCTCAAGAACTCCTTGGATGATGGTGTGCTATCAACAGCTGCTGTGAACGCCAGCACCTGGCACCCTCGGTGGCTATATGGGCAGAGGAGTTGAGGAGACAGTAGGTGATGGCTCTGTGCTGTCAGTGAGGGCTGTCCTCTGCCCGCACCCCTTTTAATCCCTTTGTATCCCTACCACCTGAGGAATGAAGGCAGTGATGAGTTATTGGCAGAATTGCCCTGTCTGATAAGAGGGTCACCTGCAAGCCAGAGGGCCCAAATCCTCCCTGGAACACATCACTCCCTACCCACCACTTAACAATTCCCTTCAAACAAAGGTGCAAATTTGTAATAGCTGCACCGTTAAGATATGCCGTCTGTGATTCGGACAACTGTGACTCCTTGCCCTGTTCTTGGAGGAACATGACATTTTGTAGGGAGAACCCAGGCCAGGTGGCCAAAGTCTCTGTCAAGTCTGTTTCTTCAGCCAATACTTTGATTCAAGTTGAGGGTGGTGGAGATGAGTGGGCCTTCACCATGATAGCCTTTCCCTGGTATCACTGGCCAAGGTTCCCTTTGGTGAACATTACATACAAAAGCTTGCCCAGCACATGACTTGCTCTCAGCCGAGCCGTGGCCATGCTGCTCCTGGGATTAGGCACCTCCTTTGCACACCCTGTGGATGGTGCTCATTTCCTTGATTCTGTGAATGGGGCATTTGTTAAACTACTATTTCTTGAGGCCTGTAAACTATTATTTCTTGATGTCTGTGCAAGTTTCAATTCTGCAATTTCTATTTCCTTCTTCTTACGGATTGAAAAACACTAGTGAAATTCCTCATCTTACAATCTCTGCTCCTTAACATTAACCGTAGTCTTCTTAAAGTCCTTGGTCTTGCTCTCTCAAAGGCTCCCTGGGGCTTGATTCCAGTGGGCTGGTGAGGTGGACACCACTGAGCTTGACAACATGCCATACTCCACCCAAGCCTGGAGATCTCCGGTGTCTGGGGGAAAAGGCAGGGGCCGTGAGACAGGAGACAAGAATAGAGGTAAATTCAGGGGTAAAGCCCAGGGAAGAGTCCATATGTCAGTTGCAGGTCAGCTATGTGCCCTGTGTCCGAGAAGACGCCCCTCAGTGTGGGATGACCAGCTGCTCTCAGAGAGAGCGAGGCTCCTGGCCCCGGCTTCTCATGTGATACTGGGGCAGATCCTATGCACAGAGGCTGTGGCCTGCAGGGGGCGTGTATCAGCACCTCTGCAGGGTCGAGGGGCCAAAGGGGGCCATGGGCAACCTCTCCCAGGAGAAGTCACCTGCCCTGGGGCTGGGGCATCAGTCCCTCAGTCCCACACCATCTACCTTTCTACCTGGGTTCCAAGCCCAGCAAGGCACAATCCTGACTTCCCCAGTGTAGGATTTCCCCAGTGTGTGACAAGCCAGGCTGTGGCCACCTACCCCGAGGGTATAGTTCAGCGGGGCAAAGCCCGTCACTGCCCCCTGGTGAGGCAACTACAACAGAAAGGTGAACTTTTGAGAGCAAGGGTCAGGAGGCAGGGAGGAGAGGCAGAAACCCAAGAAAGGACCCATCGCCTGAGCCCACATCCTTGTCCACCTCTGTGGGGTCAGTCAACCTCCAGTGTCTGCTCTGAGATCACAAGACCCCACAGTACTGGCCATCACAACCACCTGCCTCAGAACAAAACAAGAGGGCACAAGAGCAGGAGGCCCATATGATAAGTGGGGTCTGTTGCGGAGGTGCTCCCTGGGCCAAGTGACAAGACATGGCTTCTCAGGGCACAGCTGCCCCCAGAATCAGCATAAATGTCTGGGCTGTGAGCCCATTGATTCTGGGAAGGGCACCAGCACAAGGTGAACAGATGCTCCATCCTTTGCGTCAGGCAAGCCAGGAGCCCAGCACTGACAAGCAGCCTGCGTTACACCCTCATGTTTCACAGGGCAGGAGTCTCGGGGTGGGGGTGGGGGGGAATGGGGCCTGCCCTGAGGTCACAGCAGAGAAGGTTTGCTGCTGGAGGGCCACACACAGGACAGCTGTGTAGAATGTGATCAAAGGCTCTCTGGTGCTTCATGCCATTCAAATCCAGGGGCTCTTAAACAGCCCGAGGGTGAGATACCGCCAAATCCTTGCTGAAATTTCTGAGCCCATCCTCAGATCCCAAATTTTGCCCAGATTGCCAAAAGATTCATGGACTTCTGGTCCAGGACCCGATTCATCTGGACTGCTCAGTGCACAGCAAGATTGCCAGGACGGGGCCTAGGGATCTTGCCCACACAACCGTCCCTGACATTTGCTCCTGGAGAACCACCTGCCCAGCTACCGACATCTCCTCCTTCCCTCTCATCAGGCTAAATGCAACTGGGAGAAAGGCAACACAAAAGGAGGCAAATGTGGAAACATAAACCCGACAGTGCTGTCTCCCCCAGCCAAGACTAAGAGTCCATGAGTCTACCCACTGCACTCACTTGAAAGCCCCCACATATCACCAGGAGCACAGAGAGCACACAGGCCATCAGATACACCTGACCTCAATTTCCTCCTGAGAGAGCACTCAGGGGCCTCCCTGGGATTTGGAGGTGTCAACAATTCACTGCATTGTGGCTTATGCCACAGAGCAATTTTGAACAAGGATTATAGTACCGGTAAACTTTAAGCACTGCTTTAAGTCCAATCACTTTATGTTTAAAGAGAGAGGAATTGGGACTTCCCTGGTGGCGCAGTGGTTGGGAATTCGCCTGCCAATGCAGGGGACATGGGTTTGATCCCTGGTCTGGGAAGATCCCACATGCCGCCGAGCAACTAAGCCCGTGCTCCACAATTACTGAGCCTGCGCTCTAGAGCCCACGAACTACGACTACTGAGCCCGTGTGCCACGACTACTGACGCCCGCGCGCCTAGAGCCCGTGCTCCGCAACAAGAGAAGCCACCGCAATGAGAAGCCTGCTCACCGCGACTAGAGAAAGCCTGCGCACAGCAACGAAGACCCAACGCAGCTAAAAACAAATAAGTCAATTAATGAATTTGAAAAAAGAGAGAGAGGAATGGAATATTTTAAACAGAGACATAGGAGCCCTTTAAAGGGCAAAAACATGTTGCTTACAGCTTTTCACATGGAAAAGGAAACAAAAAGTGACTGGGTTTGCCGTTTTCCTTGAATTTGTCTAGTACTAGCACTAGATAATATTGACGATCTTCACGCTTGATCACAAACAACATGATGCTGTAATATTCAAACTGTTGGTGAAACTTTTTTAATCTCATGATTTACTCTGGAACAATTGTGTTGACATAGGTACTGATGGTGCAAAAGCAAAGGTGGCAGAAGTGCTGGCACCTTAACCCAAATCAAGGAGTAGCACCAAACTGTACTAGTTGGGCTTGTATTCACTATCATACACTTGTATTAACAGTGCCAGTTCCAGTTAAGAATGTTCTGTCTTCAACAGTAAAAATGATTGATGTTAGTAAATCTTGACCATTGAAATTGAATATTTTATAGCGGATGATGAAATTCAACATACAAACATCACACATCTGTATATCAAAGGGAGTGGGAAAAAGTTAGATCAGATACTGATAAAGAGGAAGTGGATGACACGGATGATAGATGTGAAAAATTAGCTAAAATGTAGCACAGAAAAGAAACGGTCAGAAATTATGAATGAGAAATCTATGGACCTAGAGTCTGCTGGTGGCTTGATTTTGGACTTTGCAGCCTCCAGAACTGTGAGAAATATACGTCTTTTGTTTAAGCCACCCAATCTGTGGTAGTTTGTTATAGCCCTTTGAGCTAAGACATATTTTAGTACCAAGAAGTAGCAAATACCTAAATATGTGTAAGTGGCCATGGAATTGGATAGTAGGTAAAGGCTGAAAGAGATTTGAAGTGCATGCTAAAAAAGAGCTGAAATCGCCATAAAGTCCTTTCAGCCTATACCTATTAAAAGTGATTCTGGTGATGGCTCAGAAAGCAAAGAGGCACACTGGAGAGAAAGTCTCCATCTTTGTAGAGAATACAGAAATAATCATGAACAGATAGAAATATGGACGTTAGATGCTATTCTGGTGAGGTCTCCAACAGAAATGAGGAACACATTATTAGAAATTGGAGGAGAGGCAATTCTTATTATAAAGTGGCAAAGAACTTGACTGAACTGTGTTGTGGCGTTTTGGGGAAGGTAGACCTTGTAAGTGATGAAATTGAATATTCATCTGAGGAGATTTCTGAACAAAGTTTGGAAGAAGTAGCTTGGTTCCTCATCACCGCTCCTAGTAAAACACATCAGGAGAAAGATAAATTGAAGACCAAATTGTTAAGCAAAAAGAAATCAGAACTTAGAGATTTGGAAACTTCTCAGCCTATCCATATTTGAAAGTGAGAAAGCTTGTTCTGAAGAAACTCTAAGGGTGCAGCTGAGCAACCCTTTGAAGAAGAGATCATAGGTGTGATATTAATTTAATTAGTCATCTCAGCAGAGGCCAGGAGTAGAGAAGGGACACTGCCAGTTTGAACTAAAGGGGACAGAGAAAGCCAGGCAGAATGAGGAAGGCTGTCAGAATTCTTGGATTCTACAGAATGGGAGACTAGAGCCATTTGGCTGTGAATGTGTACTCCTCTTGATGAAAAGGGAAGAAGGACCCCAAAGGTGATTCCGAGGTCATCGGGTCTGTCAATCCCACCACAGGCCCAGGGGGCCTCAGTTTCAAAGTGTGAGATTGTCGCCCTCACAGAGAGTCATGGTGTAGGTGGAGGCCCTACAGAGAGCTGCAGTGTGGGTGGCACCCCACCAAGCTGAAGGAGTGGGGCTGCCCCACCGAGCTGTGGGGATGATGTTGCCACCCCAGCGGGCCTGGAGGGCAAAGCATCAAACTAAAGAGGGTTATTCTCGTTCCTTAAGATCTAATGGGATTGGCCTTGCTAGGCTTTGGACTAGCTTGGAAACTGTCACCCCTTCCTTCTTTCCTGTTTCTTCCTTTTGGAGTAGGGATGTCTATTCTATGCCAGTCCCAGCATCGTATTTGGAAACACTTAACTTGTTTGGGTCACAGATTTACAGCTACAGAGGAACTTTGCCTCAGAATGAATAGAACCTCCAGTCTCACCCATATGTGATTTAGATGGTGTTTAGATCAGACTTTGGACTTTAAATTTTACAGTTGATGTTGGAATGAGTTAAGGCTTTTGAGGCTGTTGGGATAGAATGAATGTATTTTGCATACAATAAGGACACGAATTTGGGGTACCAGGGGCAGAATGCTATGGACGTATATCCCCCCCACCAATTCTTATGTTGAAGCCCTACCCTTCAATGTATTTGGGGATAGGGCCTTTGGGAGGTAATTAGGGCATGGGAATGGAGCTTTCATAATGGGTTTAGTGCCCTTAAAAGAAAAGACACACGAGAGATCCCTCTTTCTCTCTGCCACGTGAGGACGCGGTAAGAAGACAACCATCTGAAAAGGAGGAAGAGAGCTCTCACCAGGAACTGAATACGGCACCTTGATCTTGGACTTCCAACCTTCAGAACTGTTAAGAAATTACCGTCTGTTTTTCAAGCCACCAGGTCTATGGCATTTTGTTATAGCCGTCCAAGCTGATGAAGACACAGAGAATATATAAGATGGTCTAATACACATATATCCAGGGTTCTAGAAGTAGAGACAGGAGAGAATGAGTAGAAGTAACATATGAAAAAGATAATATTATGTTCTAGATGAGATGAAGAATGTGTATTATCAGTGAATGAAGCAAAATAGATCACATGGAGGATACATTTTTTTAACCTGAAACTAATCACACGTCAAGAAACTGGAGAACACAAAAGACAACAGACAGTCTTCCAAAAAACAATTAGCAAGGAAACTGATCACCCACCATGAAAGGGTGTATTGATGGCATAATTTGAAAAAAACAGTAACAAAAGCCATATTCGATGGAATAAATACTCAAAGTTCTGAAAGGAAAAACTTTTCCTCTGGAACTGATTACCCTGTCACATTATAATTTATAAAAGTTCACCAACAAGGGAACTGATAAATTATTTTTAATGTATGCATACAATGCAAAATTATAAATAATTAAAAAATTAAAGAACATCTAATATATCCAATTTTCTTAAAGTAAGAACGTTGAAAGAAGAAGCCAAAGGCAATATGATTTACATGACACCGTATATAACCAAAAATATTGTTATTATACATAATTTTGATTATCTACAGCTCTGCTAAAAGCATAAACATTTTTATAAGATGGATATATACCAAGTTCTTGATGGTGGCTATCTTTCTCATTGTTGGTGAGAGGTGTAAAATGGGACAACCCTTACGGAAAACAATATGAAGTTTCCTCAAAAAATTAAAACTATAACTACCATGTGATCCAGCAGTCCCACTTCTGGGTATGTATCCAAAAGAATTCAAAGCAGGATCTCAAAGAGATATTTGCACACCCGCATTCGTCGTAGCATTATCCAAAATACCCAAGACGTGAAGAAACCCAAATGTCCATCAACAGATGAAGGGATAATGGGGTCTAAAAACACAAGGAAATATTTCCTTCCTTGAAATAAAAGGAAACCATGTCTCATGCTACAACATGGATAAACCTCTAAGACATTATGCTAAGTGAAATAAGCCACTCATCAAAGGACATATCATAGCCACTCACATGAAGTATCTACAGTAGTTAAAATCATAGAAACATACAAAGGTGATTGTCAAGATCTCAGGGAGGAGGAGGGAGAATTAGGGAGTCTCTGCTGTCCCAACCCCCGCCTGGGTCCTGGGGAAGGAGTCAGAACTCAGAACCGGGAGAAGAGGCTTTGGCCATCAGGGAAGGGGGGGTGAGGCCCAGGGCGGGTCCACAAAGGATCAGAGCATCTGAGTGCATTAGGAGGAAGGGGCTTCAGAGGTGGGCCAGCACAGGCCATGACGGGGGCTAAGCAGGCTGCGAGGGGGGGCAGTTCGGGGAGACAGCAGGGGTCTGCTCCCTGCCCCTCATTGTTTGCTCGTCTCACCCTTATGAGCGGGTCATTTCCCCTGCTCTGATGATTCAAAGTCTCTGCCGGCAACCGCAGGACGGTGACTGAGGCCTCCACACTCCTCAGCATGGATCCCAGCTCCCACCCAGATCTGGGGCCGCAGACACCTCTCCCCCACCCCTGCTGCCCCTGTGAGCAAGCTGTTCTTGTGAAACACGGTCATAGTTTGTCAGGAGGAACTGTTTTCTATGGGAATACAAATCAGTGTTGATACCAATACACACACATGTCCAGCCATGGGTGGAAAGGGAAGGGACAGTAGTTCTGGGGTGTCTTTGCACACCCCTAGGCCCCTAAGGCCAGTCCCCACAGCCACAGCCAGATGGGTCCTCCTCCCTCAGTTGAAAGAGATGCTGCTGCACAGAAATCCCACAAGTTCCACAAAGGGGCCCAACTGTCGTTTCCCTTAGACACACCTGTAACAGGTGCCCCATGAATTTCCCCACGCCCATTCCCCTCGTTGCATCCTCACTGGGATTAAGAGGTAGCTGCCTCAACCACTCTCCACACTGCAATAATCCCAGTGGGACTAGAGAACGCTCCCGCTATGATGAGGCAGACAGTCCTGTCCCCATGGCCAAGACTTTTCCTCTCTGGTCAGGCCACCCACACAGGAAACCCTGGATGAGCGGAGGGTCACCCCAGCGCCATCGCCTGGCCACTTCAGGGAAGCAGAGAGCAGCTCCATAAAGACAAGGGCTGTCTCCAGGCTCCGTCCTAGAAACTGGTTAGTGTCCAGAGGGCTGAGAGGCACAAAAGCAGCTCTCCCTCCCCAGACGGTTCAGGGATGCAGAAGATGCTACAGATGCCCCAGAAGGCCCCTAGCCAAGCAGGCTTTAGAGAAGGGGATGGTGAGGGGGTCCCTGGGGAAAGTGAGAGCTATGTGTTCCCAGGGGCAGCCTGAGGAGTCCTTGTCTATGTGGAGGAAAGGTTTGGCCACCTGTAGATCCATAGCTCCTGTGACCTCCCTCACCCTTCCTTCCTCTCAGGTTCGCTCTCTGTGGAGCAGCTCCACACGAAGAAGATGACAGTGGCCTGAGAGCATTTCCCACCAAAACTATCTTTATTCACAATTTTCATACATCACTCCAAAGGTCCTGCCCACACCCACCTCCCCCACCTCCCTAACCCCCCACAATCCCAGGATCAGCTCTGGGGTGAGGAGGAGCCCCTAGGCTCCCCTGGGGGCCGCCCTGGGGGGCTCGCCCTGGAGGGCCGGCCCGGCTGTTCCCTACTGGCTGCAGTGCTTCCTCTTCTTCCTCCTCTTCCCTGTGACAAACGGGTCACGCTTTCTCTTTCTCGGCTGTGAGGGGCGAGCCAGCCCCAGAGCCAAGGCTGGCCTCGCAGAGACCCCGTGGCCAGCCCCGGGGATGGGCAGCTTCTCAGCAGCGGCTGGGCGCCCACACAGAGCCCGCTTCCTCGACTTGGGAGCAGCTGGTGGAGCTGGGCTGGGGCCTCTTCTCTGAGGGGAGGGGGCCTGGGGAGCACTCTGGGCCCCCCAACCTCCAGGGGAGGCCAGGCCTGAGGCAGGGGCAGGAGTCTGGGACAGCCCGCAAGGCGGCAGGCTCTGCGGAGAGGCCAAGAGGGAGGCCAGGCTGGGGAGCGCCTCCTCGTCCTCACTGGACGCGTCCCTGGGCCCTCGGGCCTCCCGAACAGGAGACGCCTCTCTGAGAACAGACGCATCCCTGGGTCCCAGTAGAGGGCCAGTGCGCCTTTGACCCTGGGGAGGGGAGGGCCGTCCGGCCCGGAATGGAGAGACCTCCTGACGTCCTCGAGAGGGAACAAAGACTTTGGGCCCGAACGGGCCAGTGTCTGCTCGGATGGGCCTATGAAGAGCCTCAACATCAATCTCTGGTGGGCAGGCTTCATCACTGACCCCTCGATGGCGGTCTTGGTCGTGCCTCTGGGCACCTTGGCCGGCGTGGGACTCAGATGGACTTGAGCCCATTCCGGGTGCACTGTGGCTCGGGGCTGCCGGCCCACCTTCCTCCTCTTTCAAGGCCAGGAGTTGTTTCTGCACCAGCTGGTAGGAGGGAGGAGGACAGTGACGGCTCCACACGCACGTGTGAGAGGAGGAGCACTGGGCAGTGGGACAATGGCCCTGGGGGGGAGGAGGGGACGGGTGACCCCAGGACTAGACTCCAAATACAGACACGGTGGCATTTCTGCCATCCTCCTGCACCTTATTCCCAGCTGTGTGTCCTTCCCTCCGCTCCCGGCTCCCCATCCTCTCCTTCCTATCACCCTGCGCTGCACCCACCCCAGAGAGGGCCCTTCCCCATGCCAGGCCTCCGAGGCAGGGAAGGGACGGACAGAGCCATGTGGGCCTCCTGCTCTGGGGCCCTACCTCTCCCCTGCTCACTGGGGTCCCTCCGTGCCCTGGTCTTCCTGGGTGTCCCTTGTCTCCCCTGTTCTACCTGCGATCCCTCCCTCCTCTGGCTCCCCTGGGCCACCTGGTTTCCCCTGTCCCCTGGATCACCTGGGGTCCCCCCTCCCCTGGAGTCCCCTGGCTCCCTAAGTGTCCCTCTCCCTCCCCTGGCTCACTTCTTCAGGGGTGAGTCCTTCCTCCTGCTTCAGCTCCTCAGCAAGGGCCAAGACATCCAGCTGTGGGTCCGGGGAAAACAATTCTGCCGGGAATCGAGGATGAATGGCTGCCTCCACCTCGGACAGAAAGAAGAGGCTGTGAGCATCCTTGGCCAGGAGTGGCCTGTGACACAAGAAGACCAGGAGGGAAAGTGAAAAGCAGAGACCCACCCCCACTCTCCTCCACAAGGCGGGGATGGTCAGCACACACACACACACACACACACACACAAACATGCACATACACAGTCACACACAAAAGAGCACATATACAGATGCACATACACAGACACACAAAGGCATACACACAGACACAAACATATACACACATACATCTCCGTAAACCTCCCCTAACACCAGGCTCAGGAACAAGGAGCTGAGCTTAAGTCCCATCGGCCTGAGCAGAACCCAGATCTTGGGTGCTGAGAGTTCCATGCCCTGGCATCTTGTAGACCCCAGGCTCCAGGCCCAGCCTACCTTGGTGACAGAGTGTTCCCGGGAACGCAGCTCGTCAGTGTAGCTCAAGAGACACGGGTCCAAGTAGGTGTCGTCCTCTTCCTGCTTCAGCTCATTTCCGTCCTTTCCACATTCTGCAGGTGACTTGCCTGTGGCTGAGTGGACGGGCCCCACCAGCGCCTCCATCCTGTCCACATACTCCCTCACAGTCTCAGGGGGAATCTCCTTGGGCGCCTTGGGCTCCGGGGGCCACTGGGATCTGTGTGGCTTCGGGTGCGAGGGCTGGGCCCTGGGGCCGGACATCCTGGGAGCACAGGCTGAGGCAGAGCAGGAGGAAGGGAAGGAAGGTGAGGGACTCCCGGTCCACCTCCTGACCACCGAGCGCACGTTGGTGAGGGCATTGTTTGGGGGACGTTGATGTGGGTGTGGGAGGGGTCAGGACCATCTGAAGCCTCATGCACAGTTGGAGAGGGGAGGTTAGGGGGTCATCTAAGAGAGTCACAAGTAAGGAAGTGGGGAACCTCCAATTTTCTAGGGGTCTCCCCATCAAGCCCACTTCTTAGGCAGACTTAGTGTGGGGTCCTTTGACAGGGAGGTGTGAGAGGAGTTACAAAACTGACCAAGTCAATACCCCGTAGTGACAAAGGGCAGCTGAGACCCCACCCCCCCACCCCCCGCCTCGGTGGCTGTTTTGGTTGAAAGACCAATGCCCCTGTCTTGAAGGAAAAGGATCCACATGGGGACGGTGGCCAAGCCTAGGCCCTGTTACCTGTGCCTTCAGCTCCAGTGGGAAGCTGGGTGCCTGGCTGAAGGCGCACTTTCGGGGCTGGGGGCCCCCGAGCATCCAGCTTCGGTGGGGCTGGAGGAGGCAGGTGCTGCGCGCACTGCATCCACTGCAAATGCTGAATGTGCGTCTCCTCCTCGGCCGCAAATTCCATGAACCTGGGGGGTGACGGAGGCACAGGCCACCCTGAGAAAAAGGCCTGGGTTCTGGAGCCCAACAAAGGCAGCCAAGAATGAGGCACTGGGAGAGGATGTGCCTTGGGGCCGTCAAGGCCCTGTGAGGTGCTGTCCACAGCAGAGAGCTGCTCCTGGAAGTGATAACAAGATCTGGGACCCTTCCTGCCTCACCAGCACTGGAGGGCATTCAACAGCATAGACCCAGGTCGCTGAATTGAACCAGGTCAACGGGACACATGGCTGACCCAGGGGGCACCCTCCTCATGCCCCCGTCCCCATCCAGAACCACATGAAGGGCTGACAGCCAGAGGCTGGAACAGGCATGTGTTCCCCACAGGGGTCCTTGCCCGAATCCAGGACCCTGGGCTAGGACTGAGACTCCTGGAACATAGACCTGGAGACAGGGCGCAGGAGAGGCTGGACGATGTGGATGCTGAGCTTAGAGGAGAGGCCTTCCCTTCCTCTGAGAGGCGCTCGTTTGTTTGCTTTTGTTTCTTAAACCAAGGGGATTACCATGGAGCAAACACTGGAAGGGCCGGAGACCCTTGGGCCGACGACAGCTGGCTTCCCCAGCCTCTTCAGGGATGCCAGGGTACCCACACAGGGCACTTTTCATGAGGAGAGGTGGTCCCAAATCTATGTTAGTGGCCGCCAGCCACCCACCACTAAGGAAGCAGCAGGCTGGCGGGTGGAGCTCTTTCCCCGGCCCAGCCCATATGGCCGGAGTTGGACCCCTACTGGACACACAGCTTCACCCTGCCCCGTCCTGAGACCTTCATGTCAAGGCAAGGGTAGGTCAAAATCAGGGGAGGGCAGAGCTCCTGGTGGAGGAAGGACAGAAGTCTCAAACTCTCAAGGTGAGGGATGGGTTTCTGGGGGACAGTAGGGCTCCTGGGCTGCGGGGACCCTGTGCTGGGTGACAGCCCTTCTCCTCTGTCCTCTCTGATGAGCACCCCCACGGCCAGACCCTGCCCTCACCCACTCGCCTCACCCTCCACGCAGCCCCTGGGCCCAGGACGCTGACTCACTTTTCCGCCCTCTCGTAGTAGATCATCCGGTCAAGGTTGCTCAAGCGCCGCCATTCCTGCACGGCCCTCCACAGTCCCTCCTCCAGCGGCATGTAGGGATTCAGGCGGGCCACGGATCGAAGCACTGGGCTGTAAGCCCTCGGGGTCAGTCTCCGGGCCCAGCCCAGCCCGCACCTGCCTGACCCCACCCGCCCATGTGGACCACACATCACTCAACCCAGAATGACTGAGCAACAGGAGGGTGAGAGGCGGGTGTCTGGGAGGGCAAAGACAAGCCTTCCCGGCCACTGCTGTCACCGCCTCACACTCACTCAAGGATGACCATCCACTCCCAGGCTAGAGCTGGGACATTGTGCCTTGGGGAGCTCTTTTCCTCCTCAAGGCTACATTTTCATAATAAAAATCACTATCATCAATGAGGCATGGCATGTGCCAAGCAATCTGCTAACACTTCATAGATTAGCCCAAGGCGTCTTCTGCACAGTCCTCTGAGTGAAGTGTAATTGTCCCCTTTTTACGAGGGACCGGAGGTTTAGGATGGAAATGGCTGCCAGGCTCACAAGTCTAGTGGGAGAGAGCCCACGCCCTTAGGAGAGCTCTACCATCACCCTGTTCCTCGTGGAATTCTCCACAACGAAGTGGAGGCATGCATAAAGCGCCCTCCTGGGCCCCGCGCTCCTCCCCCTCCTCTGAAGTGACCTCCCCTGGCCATGTACGCTCAAGTCCTGTATGAAGGACACGGCACCACAGGAGAGTGCGGCATCCACTCCTTGGCTCCTCACCTTACACCACGACCCTCTCTGACTGCAAGTCTTCAGTCCAGATTACCATGAGAATCATGGAAGAGCAAGCTGGCCAGACTCACAGGGTGGTGGGGCCAGTTGAGATAGGGCACATTTCAGTCCTGATGTCACGGACTGGCAGGCCCACCCATGTGACCGACAGTGTGCCCTCTCATAGCATGGACATCGCCCTCACACCTTCCTTCCAGTATCCCTAGAAAGCTAACGTGCGAGTCCATCCCCAGTTCCTCTTTATCTAAAAGCTCCCATAAGCCCAGGACCCCCTGAGCGTTCACTCACATGAGAAAGCAGGAAAAAGCTTCTGCATCAGGACTCAGGTGAAAGTGTCTCCGGGCCAGGGGCTTGATGTGCTGCCAACGTAGGAAGTTACTGTACTCTCTCTGGGTGTTAGAGGAGCCATCCTGCGAGGCGTTGGGCTGGTTGGTGGCCAGGCGGCCCTCCCTGGAAGTGCCATGTGGCCATGGCCCAGAGTTCACTGGGCGAATGATAGGGGCCAGCTGGGCAGCTGGTGGTGGAGCTTGAGGAGGAAAGCCTGGGGTCCAGCCTCCCTTGCCAGCCTGACTAACTCCAACAGCTGGAGCAGTCACAACGGTCCCCATCACAGGGGTTGCTATGAATACGGGGGCAGGACATGCAGCACTCCTGCTGAGGGCCCCTGGAGCGCTCCAGTTGAGGGGGGCCTGAGTAACGACAAAGGTCTGAGTCTGGGGGGCCTCCACTGTCCTCCCTTGTGACCTGACTTGGACAGTGAGGTTGCAAGCCCCAGGGACACTGGGGCCATGGCCACCATTAACCACCAAAGGCGTCCTGGGGAAAGCTGGCAGCAGCAGGCTGCTGCCAGGAGGGAATGCTGGGGTGATGGGACGTGGCAGGTGCTGCTGCCAGGGTGGCCGGTGCTGGGCGCCAGGAATGGGTGGAGGGAAGGGCACTGCCGTGAAAGTAGACAAGGAGGCACCGGGGTTCATGGTCACATCCGTTCCCAGCACTGGACATGCTGTTGAGGCAAAGGAAAGGAGTGAATGGAGGAGGAGAATGGGCAAGTGGGACTGAGGCTTTCTGTGGCATCAGAGTGTAAATCTCCACAGGTGAGGGACACTTGGACAAGGGAAACTGTGCAGCGTGCAAATGTCTTCAAGTGATTTTCATGCCCTGACCTCCAGTGGAGAATTATTCCACTGGTGACCCCGCGCCCATCCACCAAGGTCCCTGACCCCTGTCTGCCGAGAAGAAATCGCCTCAGCAAGCACTGACTTGGAGAGCCTCCCTAAGGCACCCCCTGGCACCTAAGCCTCACAGGCTGTCTCCCAAGTTCTGGAACTGTGTGGACATCCGCTCTGTGAGAAATGCCCCTCAGCCGGCGTACTAGCAGGTAGGGACCTTCTCCAAGGTAAGTTCTAGGCACCCAAAAGCCCTTTGTGGACAGGTATTGTGTAAAATATTAGGGCCCCACCTCCTCCTCAGTCCTCCTTTTCCTGATGCTCAGTAGAAATCCCCTCTTTCTTTCCTAGCCTCACAAAACAAAACAAAATGCTGGAAAATATCTCTCTAATGGAATCCCGATACAAACCCATAACACTGGCCCAGAATGCACCTGCATCTCAGAACAACCCACAGCAGACACTTAACATGGGCCAGGTCCTGCCACCCCCTCCCCAGTGCCCAGAGTCACTGTCATCACTCAGGAGTTCTGTTCCTAGGAGGCGGGGGTGGGGGGAGTGGTGTGTGAGAAGTAGGCGCGTGTCCCTTAGATTCTGTCATTTCACAGCCAGTGATGGCTGCAGAGGATTAAACAAGGGCCAGGGAATTGTCATGTTACATTGGTCATGGGACTACAGACCGCCTGTGGTCCTTCCCCCTCCAGCTCCCAATAACGGAAAGACAATCTGAGAAGCAGGCAGAAGCCAGTTGCCATGGCGATCAAGCTGTCTGGATCACATCCCTGTTCAGGAGAACAAGGTACCCACCACGGTGCACCTAATTAACCAGAACAGGTGTCATAGGACGTTTAATAATAACACAGAAGATCGTCTTCCTGCCCCTGGGCTACACTCCTTCCCCCTTTAAAAGAGGAAGCAGCCTTCACAGACATTCCACCCGAAACAACCCCACTCCACATCTGTCCCCTGTCCATGAAGGAGTGACAGGAAATATGAACAAACTCTTCCTCTCAAGGCAGCCTGAGGGTCCACCACGAGATACTGGACGAGATGAAGTAGGTCTGAAGTACTGCGATTCCACAAAAGGAAGAACAATTCAGAGCAACTCAGGAACCTGAGCCCTCTCTTGGCTGAAGTTACACGGTTGCCCATCCCCTGTTGAATCCAAAGCAACAGTTGCCTGGACTGAGAAGTGAGCTCTGGGCTGGGAGGAGTGGACGAGGTGTGGGCTGCGGCAGTTAGAGTAACCTCCTGCCTAGCTCTCGGAGAGGACACTTCACTGCAGGTGTGGCCACACACAGCCCCACTGAATAGTTTTCTCACCAAGACCATCTCTCCCCACGGCCCCTTTAGATACAGTATGCTCCTGTTCAAATCCCTTAGAAAGATATGGTGAGGCAAGCTTCAGGTGCCTCAGGAACACAAGACACGTCTAGGCTTTCCTCATGACCCTCCTTGTGTCACCACCAGGACATCACACACATCCTTACACTCACGTTTCAAAGTGGCTTGTCTCCCTTCTAGAAAGAATCAACCTGCCTGCTGCCATCCTTTCTCCATAGCCAGGGCAATTCCTCTTGATCCACCTCCAATGACCCCTCCTCCCCAGTGCAGTCTCGGGTTCCTTCAGGCTCCCCAGTCTCCCCAGGTGAAATGTCCTCGTGTGTCCAGGGCTCTCTTCTCCCTCTACTTCAGTCCAACTGTGTGCCCACCGTGAAGTGTCACGTGTGAACCCGAAGGATGTGAGGGATGGCAGGGTCTCTGAGAACACACCCCCAGCCTATAGGCTTACCTCCTTCTGAAGCCATCCTGCAGGCTTGGGCACGGACTACTGCTGCCTGGTAGCCTCAATGAGAAAAGTCAAGACCAGGACCCAGAGAGTGACCTGCTTCAACAGACGCTCAGGATCCAACTGAAGGAGGGGCAGGTTTGAATCATAATAGTAGAATGTGGCTGAAACATTCTGCAGTGGGGGAGGGGCAGAGGGCACGTGGGTCTGGGTAGGGTGGGGGTGGGGAGACATTCCACGAGGGCTCTGGCAGGTAGGCAAGAACCGGAAGTTCCTTCCACCTCACACAGTGGCAACACAATTGGCATGTGCCTCTTTACGCAGTTTACAGACTGTTTTTTTGATTCACGGCACCGAGGTTGGACTTGACGGTCCCTTCCTTTCACTTCTTTTTCCATCAACCTAGTTTTGTGTCCCTCAACACACTCTGCTTCCTACCTGGCTCTTGACTTACTTCAACAGAGACTAGACTTTCTGAACAAAATTCAGAACTGTTAGTCTGATAAACACTTGGGTATTTATGGCCACATGGAACTGAGTATTTGAAATTAGGATTGTCTCAGCAGATCCAGTGTCTTTGACTGCTGTATGTACATCACTCCTAAGGGAGTGGTCCTTGTGCTCCAACCAACATCCAGCAGGACCAGCCTTACTAATGATCCTTTGTGCTGGAAAGCCCCCGTCCATCAAAAAACCGTCATGCAGCCCCCATGTCCAAGACCAGAATTCACTAAATGTCTTTCTCATAGTATTCCATGGTTGTAAAAGATTTAGTTTTTTACCTTTTAAATGATTTTAGTATAATATTTTAAGCGAGCAACACCGTCTCATGGTTCAAAATTAAATTGTGCAAAATGGAATATGCAGTGGCGAGTCCTCCTCCCACCTCTTTCCCGTGTCAACCCAATCCTCTTTCCCGGAGGAAACCAGTGTTATCTCTTTCACTAAAATCTTCCCAGAGATACGTCATGCAACTAAAAACGAAGGCAATCTGTTTTCAGTTTTTAAAATGCCTTCATTTTTTTTCTAGATGAAAATTCATATATGTTCCAATATATCTGAGGATATTTCCAATGATTGTCTTTGTACGGGTATCGTGGCTCCTCTGTTTCTGCACTAGATTCCTAGAACAAGACTTTCTAGTCTCTTAAATTTCAAAGCACTGAAAGAATAGGGTGGCTCGATCTAGTAAAGAAAAGTAACAAATGCCTAACTGAATTTGACTTTTGAATTTCACATAAACAATGAATTCATTTTTAGTACAACTTTGTCCCATGCAACATTTTGGACATAGTTTTACGCAAATTCTTTCCCTGTTTATCTGAAATTTACATTTAACTCGAAATCTGTATTTTATCTGGCAACACTACCAAAAAATCAGAACATACTAAGCTATTATCAGTTACTCATCCTTATGAGAAAGAGAACTTGGAGTGATGAGACTCAAGTGTGCACCTTGGCTCCAACAGAAAACACAACTGTAAACATACACAAAATCTGCAGGCTCTTTGGATGAAATGGATTTGGAAGAGCCATCATATAGCACTGAACATCTTGGCTTAGTAGGGGTAAGGACAGAAGTAAGGAACAAGAAGGCAGAAAATCTTCTTCTCTTTCCTTATGTTAAAGGGACTAAACATCCTAGAGCCCTGGTTTTTCTAGGTGTTAAAAGTCCACTACCCATGAGATGGATGTGCACCTTGACACAATGCCAAGAGTTTATCCACCAGTGTCCAATCCCCATTCAGACAAGCCCACTTCCATCTAAATCCTAGCCTGCAAGCCCTGCTTACAAGTTTGTTAATTTCCTGTCTGCATTACATACACTTGCTCTTTACAATCTAGGCTCATCGTTGCATATGGCCCCATCTGCATGGGAATCATGGTAGCGTTCCTTTTACAAAACTTGTTTGATTATTATTTTCATATTGAGAATCCATGTCAGTCAGTTAACCACTATCAAAATGATATGAAAGAGTATTCGTGTTTTGTGTTGTGAGAAGAGAGGACTGTTAGGAAACTTGTCAAGGGAGATGAAGGCTGAAAACCTCAGAGGATGGCAACCAAATCTCTTGGGAGACGAGATTCTCTCACTGCTGTAGCTGCAGTAGAACTCCAACTGATTGTGGGGTGTTGGGGAAGGAAACAGAGGTTTAGAAGGACTGTTCCACAGTGTGAAAAAGACTCCTGTTGGTGTTTAAGAAGTTCCTTGCCCCTTGTCAGGAAAAACTGACTCAGAAGAAGGTGAGAAGATAAGGTGAGAATATTTCAAGTAACATCATGGTGAAACTTTATATCTAAAGAAACTTTAGACATAAAGTTTCTAAATGAACTTTATATCTAAAGAAACTCCTGTCGGGGACTGAAAAAAATAAACAGTTTGGGAATATCGCTCAGTACTGGAGCTTTTACAATGAAGGAAAACTCATATGATTTTCAACCAATAACTTCATACTAGAGGGATGGTAAGGCAAAATATTGTACCCAGGCACTCGAGAAAGGCAGGCTTCCTTGTTGCTTCCTCCCTTTGTTCAGTCATTCAACCAGTTATTTACAAGATTCTCACTCATAATTCTGATACAGTATTTGAAGGACTCTTCTCAAGGCCACTGATACAAAAATTGCACTGTGCAAAAATTAGCCAGTCCCAATTCTGCAATCACTTTTGTAATACTTCAAAATCCTACACCCCAGGGACAGAGTTAATCAAATTAGCCCAAATGTAATTTGGGAAGAGCAGTCACAGAAGGGAGTATCTAAAAGTCCTTTGGATCATGATCTCTGACTATTCCTGCACAGAGGCTGCGGGCAGGCATTGACTACTGAGAAAAAACATCTCTGGACATGCATCCCAAGCCTCAGAAGACAGTTCATCTTCCACTCAATCACGAAACATTAAAGAAACGAAGAGATACCATGTTTGTGTCTTGTGGAGTTTTCAAGTCTGTGCACTTGGAGGCGCTTAGTGCTGTTAGATGTGAGGGGTCTTCAGAGGCATCCTGTTGAGTGAGAAATGCTCTAATCTTGCAATTGACCAGAAAGAGGATCTGATGATTGAAGTTTCTTTGGGAAGTATTACAAAGTCAGGTCAGTAAGTTGATCCCGCTAATATTTTTGTTGTTGTTGTTGTTTTTAATGCCAACTGAAAGTCTGCAAGATATTACAAAAAAGGAGGGAGGGAAAGTAAAATTGTTCCCATACTACCTGCTGTGTTGAAATTGGCCCAGATTGTCCACTCTCTCTCAAAGTTATTTAAAAAAAAAAAACCGTACAAAGGAAACACCTGTGAATCAACATTTATTGAAAAACCTCCATGTATTAAATACACTGAGAAAAAATATTCTAGTAGAGTAAATGCGTTTGGAAAAACTCTAGGAACGGAGTCAGGAGACAGTATCTTAAGAGTGTTTCCCAGGTCTGAATTCTTGGCTAGAATTGTTCTTTAGCGGAAACTTCAGGCTTGCTAGGAAAAAGGACCTACTGTTTTTTGAAAGGCATAAACAAGAACCAAGGAAGTGCAGTCCAAAGGGCATGAAAGCACTTGCCCCAATTTGAGGCTACTGTGCTTAGAGCGGAGCTCTCCAGAACTCTTTGTAGCTAAGTGCATGGGTTTCACGTGTGCAATAGAAAAATCACGAGTGCACATCTCACAAGAGCTGGTTTTAAGAAGAGACCAGCACAAAAGTTCCCGGCGAGGAGCGTCGCCAGAGACGCTCCGCAGCGTGCCCGACACTCCACCTCTCTCCTCTCTGGCAGAGAGCTGCAGGACCAGATGCCCGCGTGCCCCGCGCCTGCACGCCTGCGCACGCCCACTGGGGCGGGGCTCTCGGGCACGCGGACCGCCGTCCTCCCACGGCTCCTGGCGTCTGTTGGGGCAGTTGGCTCCGGAAGACAGGAGCGCATGCGCGAGCGTGGAGGGTGGGGCCCCAACGGCCGTCCGGCGGGGGCGGGGCCTGTCATGGCGGCCTCGAGAGTCAATTCCAGGAACCCTGAGGTAAGGGGTACGGGGACTTTTCACCCCTCAGGTGTCACCGCTCTGCGCTGGTGTTCACCCTGTGGGTTATTTGTGCCCTTGCCCGTGTAAGGAGACTCCCCACAATGTGGATTCACGCCCCCATAGAGCTCGATTCCCTTGAGGGGTTTACCCCAGGGTTATTGGCACCACTGGGGAGCCGGCTGCATGAAGGGTTCAGTGATTGCGGGGCCTACAGTCGGGGGGAAATAGTGTGTGTGAGCTATTAAACAGGTGCCCAGGTGCCGTTCTAGGCTGCGCGTTCTGAAGAGTCCAAAAGCTAGAGGGACGTTCTTGCGAGTTGAAAACCCTCATCTGGTTCCAAAGGTGTAGCTCAGGTGATTGGAAAATGAGTGAAGATCGAAGGAACACACCCATGGTTTCACTAGTGTCTTCCTTCTTATCATAAAAACATCAATCACCACTTATGTTCAAACTGCATTCTTTTGTCAGTGATGGGAGCAACTTTGCTGAATGTGGTAATAAACATGTATTTGTAGTCTGATGTCAAATCATGATTGATTTGCAAGCATAGATGGGGTCTGTACATATTTAATTGGTTGGTGGGAATCTGATATGTAGTCAAATGTGTGGGTTGGTTTTGTCTGTGGATGTTTGTGTCTGAAGGGAGATCATGCCTGTGTTTTTGTGAGAGTGTGTAAGAGTGAGTGTTGTACTTGGAGGGTGTTGAGATGTGACGCAGGCATACTCAAGGAGTTGGTGGTTAGGTGTTTGTAATTAGGTGTTTGGGGAATATGTTTACATGTGTTTTTTTCACCCATGAATTTGGGGATTTATGTGTGTCTAATGGTGGATTTGGAAGGATTATCTGCATATGCATAAGGGCAATGTCAGGAAAAGTAGTGGTGTATATTACTTTGGGTGTCCAGTCTGTTTATTTTGTATATTTGGGGAATGTAGGATGATCATTTGTGTATTCAGGGCATGTTGTATGGTTATGGGGTGTTTGTGTGTGTGCATTTTCAGGAGCTGTCTATGTATATTTGGATGTGTAGAGGGCAAGTCTCTGACTATTTACTGGGACTGGTGGATGTTGTATATGTAGGTATGTTGTGTTTGTATGATTCTGTATTCTGCAAGATGGCAGAGTTAATTCTGTGTGAGAGGTTGGGAATGTGGGGTTATGTATATGCCAGTAGTGTGGTACTGTATGTGTATTTGGAACAAAGGGCATATAGGATGATATTATTGCATATTTGTAGTGTTCTGGGTAATTGTGGTTGCATTTGGGACTTGTGGAGAGTTATGTGTTAAATGAGTTTGTGTGTGTATTCAAGGGGCATGGCCACTTGGAGGAATATTTGCTGAGGCTGTGCATTTGTAATTTTCAGTAGGAGCCTCTGAAGCTTATGTATTTTGGGAAGTGAGTATATGTGTATCTGATAAAGAGGTGGGGTTCTATGTTTCTACAGGGAAGTTGGACAATTGCATTTCTATGTATTAGAAATATGTGATATGGGTATTTGTTAGTACTTGCGTATGTGTGAGCTGGCTCCTAATAGCTAGGGATCATTTGATATATGGAAGTTGTTTCATAAATGGTTTGCTGGAGACACTTCCATGTATCTTACTTGTGTATTCTAATCTGTGTGTGTGTCCATCATCAGGTTCATGCATTATCAAAGTTTGTTCATAAGGTATGGAGTTGTTAGGAGTATTCAAAGTGTATTTCTTTGGAGAATGCTAGGGTGTTTATACATGTGTTTGGTAGGAGTAAGAGGTGGTCTGTCTATATATTCGGGGTGAGGGTAGAAATATATATATATATAAACACCCCCCCACACATATACAGTTTATATGTTGGGGTGGTGGTGGGGAGCTTGTATTCTGGAGAGGTAGCATAACGTATAGTGTTTGGGAGGGGATCTGTATGCTCAGGGCTTGGGAATATTTGCATGTGTGTGTCCATAGGTGTGTGAGAATTGTGTATGTATATTAGTAAGACTGCAGAGGTTGTCGGTGTTTTTCTGTTTTGAGTGTGTCTGAGCATTTGGGGTGTATACTCATGAGTAGTTTGTGGGTGTGTGTATTTGTGATTTGTGAGTATATCAGGAGGCTTAGAGTCCTCTATGTGTCTATTTCCAAATGTAATGCCTGAAGAATTTAGTGGTGTTGCTTGTATGTGTGTTCTCAGTATTAGTGAGGTGGACTTATATGTACAGTTGACCCTTGAACAACACACGTTTGAACCACACGGGTCCACTTCTAGTGGATTTTTTTTCCAGTAAATACTACAGGACTACTACACGATCCATGGATGCAGAACCACTGCATGGAGGGTTGGCGCCCTAACCCCCAAGCTGTTCAAGGGTCAGCTGTATGTGATAAGAATAGGTTATTTGTGGCTGTGTGTGTTTTTGAGTTCCTGGGGCTTCTGGGGTATGTATTCTGGGGGATGTGAGAGTTTAGTTTGTGTGTTTGGAAACCAGTAGACGGTGTAGGTTATGTGTGTGTGCAGGAATCCTGGAGTATATGTATTTTAGGGCTGTGGGATTGCATATGGGTCTTTTTTGGGTTGCCCATGAGACAGTTGTGTACTTGGTGAGCCTGTGTGTTTAGGTACTCAGTGTGTACATCTGGATGGCATATTGGTTGCACGTGTTTGTTTTCAGGCCCATGTTGTGTGTGTATATATAGTTGTGAGAGTGGAATGTGAATATTCAGGGTGAGTAAGGTTTTGTCTGTAAAAATTTAGGTAGTAAGAGGTAGTCTGTTTGTGTATTTATTCAGGGTGAGGGTAGAAATGTACGTGTGTGTTCAGGATATATATATATATATATATGTATATGTACAAACACATATGTGTATGTGGTATCCTTTTGGTTATATATCTGTGATGGGAGTTGAGGGTTCTACTTGGGGTGTAAGTGGATTGTGTGCACAAATTCATAGGAAAAGGTATGGGATGTGCTGGAACTGGTTCATACTATCCTGGGATAGTCAATGGTGCATATCTCTTCCCAGCTCTGTGTTCAGTGATGTCAGGTGGGTAGCTTGAAATTGGTCATGCTGGGAATATTTATACCACGTAGATAGCATAGGTGAAGTCTTTCCCACCTTTCTCGGAGAGTTTTTTAGCACTTACCAGCACATCACTGATGTGCGTGTTTGGATGTATGTATGTATGAAGCAAGAATATTTGGGCATCGGTGGGTAGGTATGGGACACCCATGTGAATTGTGAGTGGGGCACCTGGGGCTATGGGCCCCTGTATATGTGCATTGACCCTGGTAATCGTGAATCATTGCATTGCTCCTATCAGGTTGGTCTGTTCTTCAGGACCAAAGAATCCCCATAAATGTTGTTGATTCCCAGTAGAAATCATGCAGATGGATACAGGGGTGTCTGTACCTTAGGCAGGTGGACACTCCTGCAGCATTTGGGTGGTCCTAGCATCTGGGTCCCTAGAAGGGGGGGCCTGGAGGACAGATGGCCATGCAGAGCAGAACCTTCACAGGTGTGTTGTTGGCGTGACAGGCAGCAGTCAGAAAGTCACGGGGCTTCCTGGATAGGAGGTCAGATGACCAAGGGCTCTCCCAGGAAAATACCCTGAGAATCAGTTGGACAGCTACAGGCGTTACTGGCTCTTCTGGGGCACAGCTGACGTGCAAGGACACCCTCCACATGGGGTCCAGAGCCACGTGTCCCTGAGCCCAACTGCCCCAGGGTGGTGGGAACTGTTGCGTATCAGGCTGGTCAACTGTATCACTAGGTCTCAACCAACCTGTCTCCATGGAAACCTAAGTCCTCAGGGATAGGCAGGACCTCTAGGGAGCAGTGAGCTGACAAGGACAGAGGTGAGGAGGCTTTGTCCCCGAGGGAGAGTTGGGGACTGAGACCTGGAGAGCCTGGGGAGTCCCACTCTGAGGAGATATGGCTCTGATGTTCCCAAACCCTTTAGACAGGTTCTCTGTTCTTTTCTGAAGGCTCATGATGCTTCTAGCAGTGGGAAGCTTATCTCAGTTTCATGTTTCTCTGATAGGATGAACTGACCCTTTTATTCACTATTCCACATCGAGCTGCAAACCCATCAGATGGAACCATGTGATCATTGTGGCCACCAGCTGACCCCACAGCCACCTTGTGGCTCCCTTGGACCCACCCAGGAATTTCTGAGCCTTCTTTATGGTGAGTCTTGTGGCCTTTTCTCCCTCATTGTGAATCCTCCTGCCAATAAAACATGCTGTGAATGTTAACAAAAGGAAACCTCAACTAGAATTGGAGTCTGGAAGGCCCGTAGAGGGAGCTCTCATGCCGTGTCACTCATCATCAATTACCCCAACAGGAAGAGGTCATTTACTGACCCCAAACAGGAAGTGCAACCACTTTACTACCCCAGCTGGAGGAGGGAAGACTTCCTTCCTGGCCAGCAACAAGAAATAGAAAATAGAAAGAGCTAATAGAAAATTCCGCAGTTTAGCCAATGAGAAGCCATTGTCACCTGAAGTTTCACTTTCCTCCAGTGAACTTTCATTTTTTCCCTTGATGATGACTTTCTTTCCTTGTCCCACCCTCTTTACTTTAAAAGCCTTCTGGGACTTCCCTGGTGGTCCAGGGGCTAAGACTCTGCTCTTCCAATGCACGGGGCATGGGTTCGATCCCTGGTCGGGGAACTAAGATTTCCACATGCCATGTGGCGTGGCCAAAAAACAAAAAGCCTTCCATGTTGTGTAACCCGTTGGAGTATCTCCCTTTCTATCAGTTGAGATGCTGCCTGATTCATGAATCGTTTAATAAAGCCAATTTATTCAAACTTCAAAGTAAATCTTCAAATTTACTCAGTTAAATTTTGTTTTTTAATACATTGGTGGCATTCAGAGGTGGCCACTAACAGTTGAATATGTATCCCTCCAGAAATGTTCTGTATAAAAATATGTATGTGCACTTTTCTAAAATCCACTCTTATGATTCCTCTTGCTAACAGGATGATTTTATGATTAAATGCTTATCTTTTTAAAAGGAAAAAGATAAATATATTGGTGGCAGTGATGGGATCTGAAGCAAATTTCTGATAACATTTGGGACAAGGAGAAACAGGTGTGGTGCCCACAACTCCTTTGAGTTCACTGTCTTTCTTGCCATTCCTGAAGGTTGTTGGTAAGCTCCTCTTGGTTTGAGCTCCATTCTCTTTGATTGAGTTTGTGCTCGCAATCTAATTGGCTTTCCTTTACAGGGCAGGTCAGTTTGGCTGGTAGAGGATTCTCCCTGAGGCCAAACCCCTAGCCTTTCAGATGGAGATTCCCAGGACACAGTAACATCTCTTGGTTATTGCCAGTATATTTTTGAGTGGTAAAGCCTAGCCCCTAATTTTGTTCCCTGGATTCCACATTGGGCACTGCTGGCAGTGTAGTCTGCACTTCCCCATCTGTTTGGCATCAGCCCTCAGTTTCCATGCTTGGAACTGTTGGTGGCGGCTATAGTTCTCCATTTTGTTTGGCATCAGTTTGCAGTCCCCATTCCTTGGGATTTGCTGGTTGGATCTTTTTCCTCAGTCCAAGGATCCCTGGGAATTGGTGGTGGTGCATACCAGGCCTTCTTTTGGCCAGGACATAGTAACATCTCTTTGTTACTGCTGATATATTAAGGCGCAGTTCTTTTGTGTGTTCTTTTGGGTTGACAAAGGCTAGCTAAGGAAATGAGATCCTTTATCACCAAAGAGTTGAGAATGCCAGCTTCTGGCACACCTGCTTATTTTATTTTTGAGAACTATGGTCCTGGAGGCTGTAGATATTTAGAAAGATGGCAAAATTATACTAATATTGATCTAGAATTACAATGGTCATTGTGGGGAATGTTCCAGTTAGACAAGATTGTTCATTTGAGGAAAACACTGGCGAGCAAGGGTTCCCAAATTGGACAGGGAGAATGAGATGCCTGCTTTAATTGGTATGTAAAAGTTTACAGAAGGTTTCAAGATTCCAAAATAGCTTCGTTTAGAGACTTAGAACAAAAAGCTAATGAAAAATTAAAGAGACAAAAGGTACCTGAAACAAAAGACCATAGGACGGATGTGACTGCAGAATTAACTCCTACTGTCCCCCCCTTTCCTTTTTCACCTGAGTACTCTTGTTTTACTCATTTTCTGTCTGAAATACTTTTCTATTCCCAAGAGAATATTTAACAATTGCCATTTAAAGTAAAACTAGCTGAGGTTGCAGGTGAGCTCCCTCAGGTGTCCTTTACCCCTTGGTCAAAGACTGAACTGAGAGCTATAGTCAAAGAATTCTCTAAACCTAGGGAGGAACCCCCAACATTTTTTGAAGAATTTAGAGTCACTGTCACGGCCTATGTCCCCAAACTGCTAGATCTTTATCCGCTTGTACACATGTTGGTAGGACTGGGGGAAGCCCCAGAATGGACGCGGGAAGCAAAATGACATAATCCCTAGGATGATATTCAAGATCCTCAACCTAAAAAGGCTTGCAGAATAACAACTAACCTTTTATAAGCTACTCCTAAAATCTTCCCTGCTCACACTTGGTCTATTATTAATTGGCCTAATAATGATTGGCCTGTTATTCACTCATACAAACAAAAGAGGGGTGAATCTGTGGAAGACTTTCGAGCCAGTTTGTAGGCTCTCTTTTTACGGCATTTGGGGTTGCAAGCAATAAAAAGGCCACTCAGCCTACTTTAACTGCCCTCTTTGTAAATGGATTATCTTCTGAGATTAGTGGATTGATAAAGGGCAGAAAATAGGCTGGGAGGCTGTAGGCCTGACTGAACTCCTGACTGTAGCTGAGCATTTTGAAAGGACCTTGGAGCAAGATCACAAACAGAAATCCACCAAGCTCATAGCCTTACAGTTACAACAGCTCTAAGGCAAGAGATACAAAATAACACCTAGGCCTCCCCTCATTAAAACCTCCTAGGGGTCCATGATCAATTCGATGACCCAAAGTTGATGTTTCATTTGTAATCAGTGAGGACACTAGAAAAAAAGGTGTCCTCAAAGGTCCTATGCAAACTCTTCACAAATGCTCTCATATCTGTCTTAAAGGGAGGGCCCCCCCCATGACCCTCTCCCCTAGTTGGCAGAACTCCAGAGGTTCTCTGGTAAACTATTACCAGCAATTACCTTAAAGAGCCCAGAGGAAAATAGAATGAAAATTGATGAAAAACTGCCAAATTTTAGTTGATACTGGAGCTATGCTTTCTACGTTAAACCCCACTCTCATATTTTACTTTGAAATCTGCATTAAACCTTAACCCTAACTGTAAACATAATTACCTAACCCTTTAACACCCTAGCCCTAGCCCTAACCAGAGCTGTGCTTTCTACTCTAAATCCCACCCTCAAAGAACAACAGGTCCCTCTGAGTCAAGAGGATGTTTCCATAGTGGGAGTACCTAATAAAGTTCAGAGAGAATTTTTATCTCAACCAAGATTCCTTTTTGCTATGCAATATAGCCCCAGTTAATCTATTCGGTAGAGATCTCTTTTCTAACTTAAAAGGGCCAGTACATTTTGCCTCCAGTGGAGATCTCACCTTAAAATTTCCTGATCAACCTGAACCTGATTATTTATGTTCCTTACAATCTGTCCTGGACATAAAAGAGGAAGTTCAGCAAAAGTTCTCTAATTTGGTGGAGATGCCTGCAAATTTGGGGGCTACTTCTGACAGTGTTAACATCAGAAGAATAAAAAAAATGCAAACCTATAAAGATTCAGATAGGTGTAGCTAAACCTCTCCCTAGGTTTCCTCAACAACTATTAAAGCCTGCGGTCATACAAGGTCTCACACCTATTGTAGAAAACTTAATTTCCCGGGAGGTAGTCATTCCTGTACTCGTCCCTGCAGCATGCCAATCTTGCCTGGTTGGAAACCTGGCAGGATGGCGATTTGTCCAGGACTTGGGAGCTGTTAATAAAAATAGTTATTCCCTGTTTTCCTGTTGTTCCAAACCTAGCCACCCTTCTGTCACAAGATTCAACTGACTTGGAATGGTGTACTGTTGGAGACCTTTGTTCACCTTCCTTCAGCATCCCGGAGACCCAACAGCCAATATCTATCTGCCTTTACTTGGAACAATCAACAATATACCTGCACTTTTATGCCTCAAGGGTTCACTGGGACCCCTTCTTTTTTCTCCCAAGTACCTCACCAAGATTTAAGTACCCTCTAGTTCCCTGAGAAATCAACCTTTTTACCATATGGAGATAACCTCCTGCTGTACTCAGCTACTGTAAAGATTCCATAAGGCATGCATAAAAGATTCCATTGATTTGCTGCAACAGTGAGCTGAGAAAGAACACAAAGGAAAAATTACAATTATCTCTAGACACTGTTCATTACCTAGGACATAATCTAAGCACTGAAGGAATTCAGCTATCTCCAGAGAGAATTAGGCTGATACAGGAACTTCCTAGACTCACAACTAAGTGCTAGCATTGTGGATTTCTAGGTTTAGCTGGTTATTGCAAGCTCTGGGTTCCAAATTTTTCTCTGTTACCTCTTCCACTCTATGAACTTATTAAAGATTTAGTCCCTGAATCCTTTGCTTGGGAAGATAAACATAAGCAGGCTTTTACAAGGCTAAAACAAGCACTGCAAGAGCTGCCTGCCTTAGGGTTACCCAAATGATCAGGTTCAGGTTGATCCGGAAACCTTAAGGTGAGATCTCCACTGGAGGCAAAATATATTAGCCCTTTTAAGTTAGCAAAGAGATCTCTACCTAATAGATTAACTTTAGGTTATTCAAAGCCTTTTACTTGATTTGTGCATGAATGGCATAATCAGGCCCCGCGGAACTATGTGAGCATGGTAGTAAACATAGGCCTTTTGCCTATTATAGCATGCAACTTGAGTCAGTTGCTTATGCCTATCTCAGTTGTCTTAAGGTTATAGCCACAACTGCAAATTTAGTGGAAGCCTTGGCAGATTTGACTCTAGAAAATGAAGTTTATTTGCAAACTCCACACATTGTCCACAGTCTTCTTAACTCTGAATTGACAACGTTTCACTGCAAGTGTCACTAGATTCACTTCCTGTGAAATCCTGCTTTCACCACCTAATCTTTATCTTAAACTTTACAACGTTCTCAATCCTGCTACACTACTACCTCTGTCTCACAAAGGTGAGGACCATGACTGCAAGGTAACAGTGTCCCATGGGAATTCCCTGGTAGGCCATTGCTTAGGACTCCAAGCTTCCACTGCAGGGAGCGCGGGTTCGATCTCTGGTCGAGGAACTAAGATCCCACAAGCCACGTGGCGCAGCCCAAAACAAAAACAAACACAAAAACAAAACAAACAAACAGAAAACAATGTCCCATTTTGTGACACCGTGTCCTGAGTAAAGATGTTACCAAGTCCAAGCTTGCTGTGCTTGCCGCACGACAGGCCAATAAGTCGGAGATGAGGTGTTGAGGCAAGGAATATGACTTTATTCGGAAAGCCAGCAGGCCGAGAAGACGGCGGACTAAAGTCTCAAAATAACCATCTTATCGGGGTTTGGATGCCAGTTTCTTTTATAGCACAGAGATGGGGAGGAGATGAGGAGGTAAAGTAAAAGGGCCATCAGTTTTGCGAATATCCCCTGGAATGGCCAGCCTCAGGGAGGGGATGTGTTAATTTCTTCTTAATTGCAGCCATCCACAGGTGGACAGAGTCCGTATGTTTCCCTGAACAAAGGCACTTTGGTTTAACATTCAGGCAGAGGAACAGGGTTCCCTGAGGCAGGCCATTATGTACAGACAGTATCCTTTTAGTGAACAAAAGCAGCAGAAGGCAAAGGTTAAAGTCAAAGAAACAGATCCAACGTGTAGTCAGATTTGGCTCCTCCCTGTTCCAATTCCCTACTGTCAATGTCCATTCCACAGTCTTGTGGTAAAAGGGGTGACGGCCCTTCTAATTGCTTCGTCAGATGGAACTTTCCGGGAGTGTCCACCATCGGTGCCAGTGTTCCAAACGTTGTTTGTTTTTTTTTGTTCCTCTCTGGAAAGTGTCTACACCTGTAGCCTTAAAAAAATATTCTCAGCCTAAAAGTTGAGAGTTATGATCTATTTGACGGGAATTTTGAGAGCTTCAAGCCTGGGAAGCAGCATCTCAAGTTAAGGAATTTAGCAGTTTTCTATGTATGGGAAGATGCAAGAGTCTGGGCTCACTGAAATCATTCATTTGATATGTACCTCAGCTACCCGGGGCCTGTATCCTATATTCTCATATCCTGAGTTTCGTCAGGGCTCACCGGCTCACGTTGGAGGGCTGCAATCGCTAATGACTGATGTGTCAGGCAATATTCCATTTCTCAGATCCTCTCCTCTTGGTCAGGATTTTGACCAATATTTGGGAGACACTTCAGGATCAAATTTTGTCCCACGGTGCTGGGAGGCTCATCCCAGGTCAGGGGAGAATTCTTGATATGCCACTCCAGGTGCTAGTTTTTGGACTAGGCCCTATTGATAATTAAAGATCCTCTGGATCCTCTATCTAATTATGACCCAGGAGACATTTTCCCTTGTTGCTTCCTCCCATACCTAGAATCACACTATTACAATTATTTTATGTTATAAATGTGATCTATTTCCTCAAGATGTTTAGCCATAGAAGATATTGTTGGAGGCCTGGTTACATACTGGGTACTGTAAGAGACACCAATCTTATAAAATAGACAGGATATAAGTAATGCAGCTAGTAACGTTAACAAAGACACAGTGCAGCAGGGAGACACAAAGAGCAAACAATCTGGAAACAAAGAACAATGATCAGTATAACTACTTGTAATCCAATTGCAATAGCGAGCGACCAGAGGTACCATAACTGAGTTAGTGAGCCATCCGCTGTTTCAGTGTACCAGCAGTGCATACTTAGACATGCACGGCTTCATCTTTGAGACAAGCATACGCTACTGGCAGGATCAACCAGGTAGAGAGAAAAAGATAAATGTTTCAATTCTGCTTACAAGGGTATAATTTAACAAATTACTGTAAGTCATAATTAGTTTAAGGGGAGACTTTTGCTTACACCTGGAAAACACAGATTTAAAACAGTCATTTTTCAGATAGAAACCATACAAATTATTACCATAGTCACCAGTTTACCCAGTCATGTGCAACTAATCGTTTTTGTTAACAGCTTTATGAAGCCATCAGGTTTCCCATTAGAATTCTTCAAGATCTTACCCAGTTCACCTTTATGGTCTGAAAACCAGAAACTTGTATTTATCCGAAGGTCCCTTCTATAAATCTTCTTGAAGAGGAAGCATTTTTGCAAAGGCATCAGAGTGAAACCATAACTGTATACAATGACGAAAGACTTAAGAAGGCACTTTTTTTTTGGGGGGGGGGTGTAATTCAGATTTTATTGCTTATTATGTCATTCCATACAACTTTAGGTAAACACGTTGAGAAAATATACTTGGGAGTATTAAACAGATGATGGCAATATTGATGAAAATGTTCAAGTGTTTTACATAAGGTAGTTAAGAGGCACCGCTGCCACCATCATTCCCCACCCCCCCGAAATTTGTACATTTCGTGTAAAAAGAGTAAAAATAGTTCATTGGCATTTAACTAGCATTATTCCTTGTAATCTAGGAACCACGATATGCCTGAATAATTTCAGAATCTTCAGAGCAAAACAAAGCATTTTCTTCCACTAGCAGACATAGCAGTTTCCGTTTCTTTAAAAAACAAGCAAACAAATCAGCACAACAAAATCTATACACACAACCCCAAAACAAAAAAGTTGGCATATTCCAGTGGTCCGGAATTTTGACGTTTCTATCGCATTAATTCAAGAAATAAAATGTGATTCAGCCTTTAAAAATGAGACAAGCTTCTTCACCATAGTTATACTTACTTTATAATTGAAACGATTTAACTGAAGCCAATGTTAACCCAGCAAAAACCATGGCTATAACTCAAACTGCTCTTTTGATAAAGAAACTTCTTTAAAAGTTAACTATTCTTTAAAAACTCAGACCCGAGCTGCACAGGTGTAATTGAGGAACCAACAACTGACTCTTCCAGAAACCACAGCAGCAGTTCTAAGTGTTTTTGAAGCTGGGGAGTATATACAGAATCACTGTAAACGGCACATACGCATCAGTAACTTCCTGCTAAAACAGCATTTGAAAGACTTCTATGTCTATTTTTACAAAGATCAGTGGGCTGAGACATACATTTGGCTACTTGAAAAGAAACAAAGAGAAGGCACGTTTAAATCTGATTACGATGCAGTTGACAAAGTAACGTGGTTACTGCGGTGACATGCAACACTTTCCGATAATAAAGAGAATTCTGACTGGTAACATTTTACCAGGACATACCAAATTTTAGGAACTCCATATAATCTGTAGAATACCTGTATCATTTGGCATACAATGTAACCTAAGAAGATTTATTGCTTATTTGACAACACTTCCCGTGTAATTCAACATACCAAGTCAACCGAATTAGTTAATATCTCTCTTTGGGATGTTTCAGGGGCGCTTTGAAGCACCCCAAAGTTAGCTAGAGCTCAAAGGAACTTCATTATAATTTGATTTGGGAAGTTTTGTCCGAAAAATAAGAAAAGGGTTTCAAACAGTCAGGATCACATGTCACTGTGAAACAATAGTTATTCAGTTAGCCAAAGTAACAATAAAAGATTTCAAAGGCAAGTACAGAACAGATCTCTGAAAAGGTAGAAAAACTTAAAATCTGGCATCAAAGGCAGTCCAAAATCTTAAAAAACCTTGTCTTCTTAACAGAGAGAAAAGCGAAATTCAAGTTTTGCACCAGCTTACTTTTAAAATTTATTGACTCAATTAAACTTATTTTAAACTTAGTCAATCCTGACCACGTACAGAACTCTTTTTTTCAGGGTCCACTTTCCATAAACCTTCTGTCACTTATTTTAGCACAATTCTGACTTTCAAGTGGTCAAATATCTGGAGAGACTAATTTTAGATAGACCTTCCTAAAAGATACGTAGTTTAAAAAGTTCACCTAAAGCTCTTATTTCATTTGCATTTTCTTTCCTTAAAAGTTTCTTCACATCAGGTTATTTCCTTGCTGACAAATTTGCAATAGATATAACAAGATTTTATTTAGCCTATATTAAACCTAGGCACAATAAAAGTATTATACTTAATGTTGATGACTCTAACAGCATGTCTATATTAATTAGATCAACAAACGACCGTTAGTACCAGGTCTTAATTAATACTATTTCCCAGTTCACATGAACCTGAAGCTCATTTAGCTCAATTTCTCTTGTATTTAGAATAGTTTGGTTTGTAAGTGCTCACTTTTCTTTAAGCCAATTAAATAGAGCTCATCCACAAATCAACCTCAGCAATGTTATCCAAAGACAAAGACACATACAAGGACACAAACATACAGAGACGTCATAGTTGTCCAAATTCCATAGTTGTCCAAAATTTCCAAATTTCAGCAGGGAGTCAGGTACAGCCATGTGAAACCCCTCAGTTTACAAAAAGAGGTTGGATTCAAATTAGGTTTCTGACAGATGGAAAAAATCAAACTCACTTGTCTAGATGGCTGAATTTTTACAGAAAAGACACTTAGGTTTTTTATTTATCCTTGATAAGTCAATTTCTAAATTACTTTACCCTCTTTTCAAAAGATGCATTTTAAAAAGATGGCAGAGATGAGGGTTCTGGAGAAGACCAGAAAGGACGTTTGCATCTCAAAGATACAGGCAAGTTTTTCCTAGGATGACTTTGTTTCCCCTTTGTTTAATATTTCCAAGCCTCTTAAGATAAACAGGGAGGGTTTGGGGAGTGGTATCTATTGGAGAGTCAATCAACTCGTTCCCCACTGTCAAAGTTCCCTGGGGCTCCTGTGGGGAAATTAGAATGGGGCGCCTCAAGTCCAAGGGCGTCGCCTGGCCTCTTATAGGTTGTCAGCACAAGGGAAATTGCCCTGCTGTGGAAGTGGCTCCCGGTCCAAATTGGGTGGCCTGTGGAGTCTTAGATAGTGATACTAAATCCGGCTCCTGTGCTCTGGGGGTTAACACAGAAACTTCTATTTGATCCCCGTGGGTAGGGGAAACAGGAGGTGGTGAATATGATGGCGGCATGGGGGGAGGGTGGGCAGTTGGAACAACTGCCGGTGCAGCTTGCTGTTTTGCAAAACACTTGTAACTGCGAGATCCTATAAAAGTTGAGTGAGCCATTCAGGGGCTACCGCCCTTCTGATCCTGTATTTTGGGTCCGCACCCTATTACAATAGTATATCATGTGTTTCTTAGTCATAGGCTCAGGGCTATGTTTCACCCATTTTCTAATATAGGACCCAAAGGGCTCTCCCTCAGGATAGATGGAGTATTTCCCATTGTGTACACCAAAACGCAAAAGACGCAAGCAAACTCTGGCATCAGTGCACACCAAACCAAGACCAAAACCAACGAACCAGTTCCCAAATCGGTTCTGAGGGGGTGTAGTGAGCAGCCGTCTGGTCCAGAAGCCCACAGGCAGCTAGGAGGAGCTGTGTTAGTCCAAAGGCTCCGGGACACATAGTCCATTCTCAGCCCAGAAGGAGCAGCCAGGGGGAACCAGTGGGAGGGCTTGACTAACTGACCTTTGTGCCTGCTATAAAGCTTATTGTTTAGCTCTTCGCCAGTAAAATATGGAGGGTTTGTACGTGGCTGCATAAATGGGTCTACGAATGATGGACAAGTGTGGTATTTGTTGCCTCCGGAGTGTGAAGAGACCTAAGTAAGACGAGTTGGGCTTGCTAGAGTGTGTTGGGGGGCTGAATAGTTAACAGCTGAGGTTTAGCTGCAAGAGGAACTTCCTGGCTTTTAAAGGATCAGTTAATGCCCAGAAATTTAACAGTTGTGGACAGCCCTTGAATTTTCTGTGGGGCAGTAGCCCACCTGGATGTTATAGATGGGTCACCAACCATGTTAGGGCCTCGTGCACCAATCTCCTGAGGGGCTCTGGATTAGAACATCAGTATAGTGCCAGACGGTGCAAGGGGACACCAGGTCTTGCCAGCAAAGACTGTGGGCAATAGCTGGGCTGTTAAGATAGCCAGTAGGCAGACAGGTTAAAACACACTGGGTGCCTTCTGCAGTAAAAGTAGACTGCAGCTGGGACTCCTCAATAACTGGTACTGAATAGAACATAATAGCTAGATTGTCACAGCAAAGTAATTCCCTGGAGCCCTTTGGATATCCTTAATTAACTGGACAGTGTTGGAAATGGGAGCCTTAATAGTGGGGATCAGCATTGATATTTCCGTAGTTGCTTATAAGGCGCCACTCATTAATAGCAGGCTTTAATAGCAGCCAAATGGGGGAATTGAAAAGGAGAAATGGTGTGTTTAATGACTTCTTCTTGTCCTAAATTTTGAATTTTGGGCTGCAATCCCACAGCCCCCTGTCATACATGTTATTGGGGGATATTTGCTGTCTTAGGTGGCAGTCGTATGGGCTCCCAATATTCAGCTTCCACCAGGAAGACCAGGGATTTGGGTTTGTTCCAAATGGCGTTGCGGTACATCAGGGCATCCGTAGCTGTACCGGGAAAGGGTAGGGCCAAAGGGGCTACCACCACTACAAGATTTTTAATAAAGATTGTTTCAGTAGTGACAGTCAATGGAAGCTGAATGCTTTCCACTCCCCTATTATGCGTTGTAATCTAACGTGTGGCCCTTGCTTATAATTGGAGGGTTTCCCAGGAAGCACTGTAATTTGAGCTCCAGTTGTCAATGAGAGCCATAAGAAAAGTTGTTTATGTGTGTCCCAAGGATAATTAGAGAAGTATATGGGCAGTTGTCCCAGAGGAGGGCCATGCTCCAGGGATCTGCCAGGTCCCTAAGGCAGAGGCCTTGGCAGAGGTCAGGGTACAGGATTCGGAGAGGTGACAGCTGCCCATCACTCCAGTCTGCTGAAGAGTCTGTAACGCCTGAGCAAAAATTTCTACCTTGTGCTTGGGCTGTCCCAGGGTTACGTCATTAGGGACCCCGATCTCCAGAGCTGCCAATACAGGGAGGTCTGTTAGTCATCCCATGAAGGATGGAGTTGGGTGAAGCACCACCCCTTGGTGGAGACCAGTAAGGGTCCCAGAAGCCCCTATATCCCTTAAGGGTCCTCTGTTGGGTTCCTGGCCGATGGGGCAGCGGGGCCCATGTGCATTTACTGGCAAGCGAGATTTGGGGCTTCAGAAAAATTATCTTTCTCATATCTAGCTACAACATGGATGCAGTCCAATGCCTGTTGTACTGTATCTGACGTTTCTTTGAATTGTAACAGCATGGCTTTATAATTAGGGGGAAGACAGTTCTCCCCCTTCCCTTGGAGAAATGTTTTCTAGAAAAATTTGCATTTCTATCATGGTATAGTTACATGTCTCTGTTTCTTGTTCATGCTGGTCATCCGATGTTTTGGTGCAGTGGATGGTGACAGGGAATACCTGGCAGGGAGTTTTCCTCTTCCCTGACTCATATGCTGCCACTTCCCGTTTAGGGTGTCCCAGTCAGCCTCGGTGGGGTCAAGGGATGATTTGCAACAGCAGCAAGAATTGCAGCAACATAGGAGGCACTTACCTCAGCGGCATTTGCCCTCTCGGGGTGCCATGATGCCCCTGGTAGAGCTGCCTCTGTCATGGGTTAGGGCTGTGTGGGGAACTCATGGATGTATGTTTGGGGTATAGGACGGTTTGGGGTAATAGTAAAGCTGTGTAGAGACTGTGTATGTGTGATCTGGGGAGAGATGAGGGGCCTGAGTGCCTTTATGAGTGTACGGTTGGTGTAGCATGGTGCGGCTGGGTGGTGGGGCTGGTTCTGGGTGTTTTGAGGCTCTGTGTGCAGGCATTTGAGAAGAGGTAAGGGTATGCATTTTAATGTTTTGTGTGTTGGATCTGTGTGTATTCAGAGTATAGGGGTTATACATATGCTCATCCTGTAGGGTAAGAGTTTAGGGAGTGTATTTTTGGTGTGGAGGAATTTGCAGAGACTGGGGTTGTCAGTGTAAATTGGGGTTGCTAGCTGTGTGTGTATAATCAGGGGATGTGACAGAGGCTGTTTATAGTATCTCAAGAGGGAGATGGGTGTATGTTTGTATTGGGGGTGTGAGTTCATCATGTGTTGTGGGGGGAATATTTAGGAGAAAGTTGGAAACATTGTGTCTCTCTGATGGTATTTTGTGTTTGTCTCAGCTTCTGAGGCATTGTACATACGTGGATGTTTACAGCTGTGGGGGGACTGTATGTGTTATATTTGGATTTGGGGGTTGTGTCTTATATTAAGAAGTATGTGAGTTTGGTTTGAATGTATTTGGCTATTGTTGAAGGGTTTGTGTGTTTGCACTGGGGGGTTGTATGGGGTTGGGTGGATTTTTGTGAGATATGAGGATTTAGGTGTTTGATTATCGGGGGCCGTTGGGGGTGTGTTTTTGTATTCAAGACTGTGGCTGTGATTTTATTGGGGTTTGTAGTGCATGTATACTGGAGCAGGAGGGTTCTGGGCACACAGGCATCTGCTTATAGGTAGGGAGTTTGTGTGTTTGAGGATGTTTGGAGCTCTGTGGGGCTGTGTGATGGTGGCACAGGCGACTGTGGGCAGGTGGAGTGTGTGTTGGGCTGGAAGGGAAACTCGAGGGCATGTTGGTGACTGTGAGGCGCCCATGTGAACTCCCACGTGGACTGACCTTTGTTCCTTCTGATCTTCTATGGCTTGTACCCATCCTGATCTTCTGTGGCAGCTACTCCCCTGCAATGGTCAGCAATACTCTGCTCATTCTTAGCCAGATGAGTCAGGAAATGTCACTTCCTCTGGCAGCTGGATGTGTCTCTTGCAAGTGAGTGGTCCTGGAGTCCAGGGTGCAGGACTGGTGGACAGATGCAGAGTGAGGCTGATTCCCATTCCCCCATGAGCCCTCTCCTCAGTGAGGTGGCCAGGAGGTCAGGGCTGTATATCCAGAGGGTCAGACATGGCCAGTCCTCTCTAGAATGTGCTGGAGGGGCCAACTCATTGAACGGACCCTGCCAGGAGATAAACAGACCCCGAGGACAATTCCTAAGGGAGAAGTTTATACCTACCCATCTTCCACTTTCTGCTTTGGATGGCCTCTACCACAAGGTAAAAGCTAAGCCCCCTCATACGGCCCTTCTTGGCCTGGTCTTACTGACCGACCAGTCTCTCCCCACATCCTGGCTCACTCTGGGCCCTCTGGTGATAGCAGCATGAGGCCCCCTTGCATGTCAGTTCTCACCTCCTTCCCTTGGCCCATGCTGCCCTTGCTGTTTGTCCTGCTCTTCCTCCCCCAAGGCCGTGAGTCACCTTCTCCAGGTGGGAAGGATCCACTGAAAATGCAAATTTGGGTAATTACTGCATCATCTGAGTCTCTAGCACGTGCCAGGCACTATGACGCTTGCCAAATCCATAAAAACCCCACAAAGCAGGTGTGCTATTAGTTGCACTTTGCAGGTGATGAAGCTGAGGTTCAGAGGTGAGCAACCATGACCAAGTACCCTGTATGTACCAGAATATCAATCAGACTGGTCAACGTATCCAATAAAGCCAAACATTAGTCTGATCAGTACGCCTAGATGCCAGGCTGTAAAGGCGCAAAATATGTCCCAGCAAGAGAAGGAGCAGTGCCAAGTACCCCAGCAAAGAAGCAGAGTTCATATCCTGCTTTCTTAATCAAAATAGCTGCAGATCAACCCACAATTTCCTACTCTGTTAATAGGAGGAAAATACCAATGTGCGTTGTCCTATAAAACTACCTTAAAATAATATGTATGATCCCGAGTGCTTTGGTAATGATCCCAAATCATCATCATGAAGTTGAGATACTTCTTCAAACACTGCAAGTCTTACACACTGGCATATAGAATCTGTCAAGTCAGTTCTTTGGGTAATGATGGTAGATAGAAGTGGCCCAGAAGGACAGAAGACAGAAAATAGAGCAGAAACTATTTGTCCAGAGGTGACAATGGGTCATAGCCAAGGTTCAAGCATTACTAGGGAGGTGGTGAAAATAGTAATGGGCATAGAGTGTAATAAGTCAAGGATATCTAATGTAGTTTCCAATGAAAGTTTGTGAAAGACATATAACTAAAAAGATAATAGGCTGGGAGGTGAAATAATACAAAACATTTGATATATTTTTTACAAGGATAAAAGAAGATAGAAATGAACATTAAAGAAGTAGATCAAATAGAAAAACTGTAAGATGGTAATAACCTCACAATATGATGAGGCAACTTAGATTTATTTTGTTTAAATAAATGGGTAGCCTATATTTAGAGTAGTTTTAAGTTTAAAGAGAATTTGAGCAGAGTATAGAGTTCCCATACACCCCCTCACATCTTTCCCCAAACCAAAGTTTCCCCTATTATTAACGTCTTGCATTAGTGTGGGGCATTTTTTACAATTGATGAGCCAAAGTTCATACATTCCTATTAACTAATATCCATAGTTTACATTACAGTTTGCTCTGTTGCATATCCTATGGGTTTTGACGAATGTATGACAAGCATTGACCATTACAGTATCATACAGAATAGTTTAAGTGCCCTACCTTTTCCAGGATGTCATATAGCTGAAATCATACAGTATGTATCCATTTCAGTTTGGCCTCTTTCATTTAGCAATATGTGTTTAGGGTTCCTCCATGTCTCTTCCATTTAGTACTCTTATAGCTCAAGCTGCCATAACATAATACTATAGGCTTGGTGACTTTAACAACTCACAGTTCTAGAGGCTTGGAAGTCTAAGATCACGGTGCTGGCCAATTCAGTGCCTGGTGAGGGCTCTCTTCCTGGCTTGCAGACAACTGTCTTTTCACTGTGTCCTCACATGGTGGAGAGAGACAGAAAAAACTCTCTGGTTTCCTCTTACAGGGGCACTAATAGAGCCTAATCCTCATGACATCATTTAATCTAATTACCTGCCAAAGGCCTCATCTCCAAATACCATCACTTTGTTAGAGCTTGAATATATGAATTTTGGGGGGACAGAATTCAGTTGATAGCCTCATTCTTCTAACAGTATAAAATATGACGAATAAAGAAAGCTCATCATTAAATTATCTCTTTTCTAGCAATACATAGATATTTACTTGCTTTTTATAAACCATTTACATATTTTAAGGTAAATGAATTAAAGATTTTAAAAAGTCAGGTAGAACAAGATAAGAAATTGTAGGTACAAACATGTTGAAGCAAAAACACGTAAACCCCGCCGTTGCACGGTCTCAAAAATTCAGTTAGAGTTCTAAGGTCTGATTTAGGTTTCCACCTCTGGTTCATGCCATTTGCTCTACCACAACAATAGGGATGGGGTAGTATGCTAAAGTTAGGGCATTAAAAAAACCATTAGAAAACAGATACCTCGTTAAACTGAATGTTTATTTGGTGTGAATTGAGGCTGTTTCTTCTTAACTATATGATTCATATTAAAACTTGTCAGGACACAGTAAATTAACTAAACGTAACTTGGGGAGAAGTTTTACTTTTTACGGAGATAAAATTAACCGTTTTAACTCGCACGATTCAATAGCATTTAGTACCTTCACCATGTTGTGCAACCCTTAGTTCTACGTGGTTCAAAAATATTTTTATCGCTGTAAAGGGAAGACCTACCCATGCTTTCTTCTACCTAACCCCTGGGCAGTCACCAATCTGCTTTCTGTCTCTATAGATATATCTATTTGGATATTTCATATAAGTGTAAATTATACAGTATGTGACCATTTATGTCTGGCTTCTTTCACATAGCATAATTTTCAAGGTTCACCCATATTGTAGTATGTATCATTACCTCATTTCTTTCTTCTTCCCATCTTTAATGAGGTATAATAGAGAAATAAAAATATATATTTAAGATATACAACTTGATGTTTTGATATGCATATACATTTTTGAAATAATTGCCACAATCAAGCCAATTCACATATCCATCACCTCATATAATTACCACTTTCTTTTTTCTTTCTTTATGGTGAGAACACTTCAGATCTACCCTCTTAGCAAATTACAAGTACACAATACAGCATTGTTAACTATATGCACATTGTTGTACACTAGATTTCCAGAAATTATTCACCTTGCATAACTGAAACTTTGTACCTTGTGATCAATACCTGCCAATTTTCCCATCCCCTCATCTACTGTCAACCACTGTTCTGCACCCCACATCTATGACTATTTCAGATTCCACATAAAAGCAGCATCTTGAAGTGTTTGTAGCTGCCTTTCTGTATCTGGCTTATTTCACTTAGCATAATCTCTTTCAGGTTCATCCATGTTGTCACAAATAGCAGCATTTCCTTCATTTTAAAGGCTGAATAATATTCCATCGTATACAGGCATACCTTGGATATCTTGCAGGTTTGGTTCCAGACCACCAAAATAAAGCAAATATTGCAACAAAACAAGCCACATGAATTTTTTGGTTTACCCGTGCATATAAAACTTATGTGTAGGGCTTCCCTGGTGGTGCGGTGGTTGAGAATCCGCCTGCCAATACAGGGGACATGGGTTCGAGCCCTGGTCTGGGAAGATCCCACATGCCACAGAGCAACTGGGCCCGTGAGCCACAATTACTGAGCCTGCGCGTCTGGAGCCTGTGCTCCGCAACAAGAGAGGCCGCTATAGTGAGAGGTCCGCGCACCACGATGAAGAGTGGCCCCCGCTCGCCGCAACTAGAGAAAGCCCTGGCACAGAAACGAAGACCCAACACAACCATAAATAAATAAATAAATAAATAAATAAATAAATAAATAAATAAATAAATAACTTATGTGTATACTATATTATAGTATGTTAATATGCGACAGCATTATGTCTAAAAAACCAATGTTCATACCTTAATTTTAAAGTAATGCTAATTGGGAAAATGGCACCAATGGACTTAATGCAGGATTGCCACAAACCTTCAATCTGTAGACAACGTAGTATCGGCAAAGCACAATAAAATGAGATATGCCTGTTTATATACCACACTCTATTTATCCATTCATGAATCTACAGACACTTCGGTTGATCCAATATCTTGGCTACTGTGAAAAGTAAACATGGAAGTGCGTATGTCTCTTCACGATACCAATTTCATTTCCTTTTGCTGTATACCCAGAAGTGGGATTGCTGAGTCATAAGGTAGTTGTATTTTTAATGTTTTGAGGAACTTCAATACTGTTTTCCTTAGTGGCTGTATCAACTTATGTACTCAACAAAAATGCGCGAGGGTTCCCTTTTCTCCACATCCTCATCAACACTTGTTATCTTTTGTCTTTTTGATAATTGCCATTGTAACAGGTGTGAGGTGATATCTCATTGTGGTTTGACTTGCATTTCTCTGACAGTTAGTGATGTTGAGCACCTTTTCATACATCTGTTGGCCATTTATATGCCTCCTTTGGAGAAATGTCTATTCAAGTCCTTTGCCCATTTTTAAAACTAAATTTGTTTTATTTATTTATTTATTTTTGGCTGCGTTGGGTCTTTGTTGCTGAGCGTGGGCTTTCTCTGGTTGAGGCGAGTGAGGGCTACTCTGTTGTGGTGCACGGGCTTCTCATTGCAGTTGCTTCTCTCATTGCAGAGCACGATCTCTAGGTGCGCGGGCTTCAGGAGTTGTGGCTCACAGTCTCTAGAGCGCAGGCTCAGTGGTTGTGGCGTGTGGACTTAGTTGCTCCACGGCATGTGGGATCTTCCTGGACCAGGGCTCCAAGCCGTGTCCCCTGCATTGGCAGGTGGATTCTTAAGCACTGCACCACCAGGGAAGTCCCCCATTGGGATTTTAATAGGGATTGCATTGAATCTGTGGATCACTTTGGGTAGTATGGATATTTTAATGATAGTAAATCCTCCAGTTCATGAACATGGGATGTCTTTCCATATTATCAGTGTCATCTTTAATTTTCCTCATCCATTTTTTATACTTTTCAATGTAGAGATCTTTCACCCCTTTGGCTAAATTTATTCCTAAGTATTTTATTCTTTGTAATGAAATTAAGAATGGGGTTGTTTTCTTAATTTCCTTTTTTGGGTAGTTCATTCCTTTTGTATAATGACTTCTATATGCTGGTTTTATATCCTGCAACTTTACTAAACTCACCTATGAGTTCTAACAGTTTTTTGGTTTTTATTTATTTATTTATTTATGATTGTGTGTGTTGGGTCTTCGTTTCTGTGCGAGGGCTTTCTCTAGTTGTGGCAAGCGGGGACCACTCTTCATCGCGGTGCGCGGGCCTCTCGCTATGGCGGCCTCTTGTTGCGGAGCACAGGCTCCAGACGTGCAGGCTCAGTAGCTGTGGTTCACGGGCCCATTTGCTCCGTGGCATGTGGGATCTTCCCAGACCAGGGCTCGAAGCCGTGTCCCCTGCATTGGCAGGCAGATTGTCAACCACTGCACCACCAGGGAAGCCCCTCTAACAGTTTTTATTGCTGTTGTTGTTGAATCTTTAGGATTTTCTACATGTATGATCATGTCATCTGCAAACAGAGGTAATTTTATTTCTTCCTTTCTGATTTGGATGCATTTTATTTCTTTTTCTTGCCTAATTCCTCCGTCTTCCAGTGCTATGTTGAATAGAAGTGGTAAGTGTGGACATTCTTGTGTTCTTCCTGATATTAGAGGGACAGCTTTTAGTTTTTCACTGTTGAGTAAGATGTTTGCTGTGATCTTTTCTTTTTCATATGCCTTTATTGTGTTGAGGTACATTCCTTCTACACCTAATTTGTTTAGAGTTTTTATCATGAAAGGATGTTGAATTTTGTCAAATCCTTTTCTGCCTCTATTGAGATGATCATATGATTTTTCCTTCATTTTGTTAGTGTGGTGTATCACATTGGTTGATTTGTGTATGTTGAACCATCCTTGCATCCCAGAAATAAATCTGACTTGAGCATGGGGTATGATAATTTAAATTTATTGTTAAAATTGGTTTGCTAATACTTTGTTGAGGATTTTTGCATCTATGTCTATCAAAGATATTGGCTTTAATTTTCTTTTCTTCTAGTGCCTGTGTCTGGCTTTGGTATCGGGGTAATGCTAACATTGTAAAATTAGTTTGGAAGTGTTCCCTCCTATCCATTTTTTTGGATGAGTTTGAAAAGGATTGGTAGTAATTCTTCAAATATTTGGCAAAATTCACCAGGGAAGCCATCTGGTCCTCGATTTTCTATTTTTTTTTTTTTAATTATTGATTCAATCTCCATATTTGTTATTGGACTGTTCAGACTTTCTGTGTTATCTTGATTCAGTGTTGGTAGGTTGTATGTTTGTAGGAATTTATCCATTTCTTCTAGATTATCACATTTGTTGGCATAATTGATAATGGACCCTTATGATTCCTTTATTTCTGAGGCATCACTTGTATTGTCTCCTCTTTCATTTCTGATTTTATTGAGTTGTCTTTTGTATTTTTTTCTTAATTCGTGTAGTCAAGAGTCTTTCAAGTTTATCTTTCCAAAAAACACCACTTAGTTTTGTTTCTATTTTCTATTGTTTTTCTATTCTCTATTTGATTTATTTCTGCTCTAATCTTTACTATTTCCTTCCTTCTGCCAAATTTGAGATTACTTTTTTCTTCTTTTTCTAGTTCCTTGAGGCATAAAGTGAGATTGTTTACTTGAGGTTTTACTTCTCCTTTAATGTATGCATTTATCACTACAAACATCTCCTGTAGTACTGCTTTTGCTGCATCCCATAAATCTTGGTGTGTTGTGTTTCATTTTAGTTTGTGTCAAGATTCTTTTAAAATTCCCTTTTGATTTTCTCTTTGACCCAATTGTTGCTCAAGACTGTATTATTCAACATGATAAATATAATTAACATTGCTCTGTGTCATGCATGAAGGTTAAGAGAGTAAATCCTAAGAGTTCTCATCACAAGGAAAACATTTTTTTCTTTTTCTTTTATTTTGTGGCCATATGAGATGATGTTCACTAAACTTACTGTGGTAATCATTTCTTGATGTACATAAGTCATATCTTTATGCTGTACACCTAAAACTTATGCAGGGCTCTATGGCAGTTATATCTCAATAAAAGTGGAACGAGGGAAAAGAGTATATTGTTTAGTTTCCACATATTGGTAAATTTTCTTGTTTTCTTTTCTTTATTAGAATTTTGTTTTTAATTTAATTTTTTGCTGTGTTGCATCTTCGTCACTGCATGCAGGCTTTCTCTAGTTGCAGTGAGCAGGGGCTACTCTTTGTTGTGGTGCACAGGCTTCTGATTGCGGTGGCTTTTCTTGTTGCGGAGAACAGGCTTTCAGGTGCACAGGCTTCAGTAGTTGCAGCACTCGGGTTCAGTAGTTGCGGCACATGGGCCCTAGAGCGCAGGCTCAGTAGTTGTGGTGCACGGGCTTAGTTGCTCTGTATCATGTGAGATCTTTGCTTACCAGGGATTGAACCCATGTCCCCTGCATTGACAGGCAGATTCTTAAAGCACTGTGCCACCAGGGACGTCCAGATATTCCTGTTTTGTTACTATTATGGGATTTCTAGTTTCATACCATTGTGATCAGAAAAGATACTTGAAGTTATTTCAGACTTCTTAAATTTGTTAAGACTTGATTGTGGCCTAACATATTATCTATTCTGGAGAATGTTGTGTGTGTACTTGAAATGAACGTGTATGTGCTGCTGTTGGATGAAATGTTTTGTATATGTCTGTAAGGACCATATGGTCCATAGTGTTGTTCAAGTCATATTTGTTGATTGATTTTCCGTCTGGGTGTTCTATCCATTATTGTAAGTGGGTTATTGAAGTCCCTTACTATTCCTGTACTGCAATCAATTTCTCCATTTAATTTCGATATTTCCTTTAGAGCTTTATGTGCTCTGATGCTGGATGCATATATAATTGTTATATCCTCCTGTTGAGTTGACTCTTTTATTATCATATAGAAACCTTCTTTGTCTATACAGACAATTTTTGACTTAATGTCTATTTTGTCTGTTATGCATATAGGAACTCTCACTTTGTTTTGGTTGCCATTTGCATGGAGTATCTTTTTCCATCCCTTCACTTTGAGCCTGTATTTGTCTTTTAATCTAAAATGAGTCTCTTGTAGACAACATAAGGTTGGATATTGTTTTTTTATCCATTCAGCCACTCTATGCCTTTTGATTGGGAAGATTAATCCATTTATATTAAACTAATTATCAATCAGTAAGGACTTACTATTGCTGTTTTGTTAATTGTCTTATGTGTGTTTTGCAGCTGTTTTGTCCTCTTTCTCTGTAGCTTTATTTCATTGTTGTTTGATCTTTTTTTGTAATGATTTACTTTGATCCTTTTCTCTTTATCTTTTGTTTATTTATAGTAGGCCTTTTCTTTGTGGTTAACTGAAGGCTACATAGAAACCTTGTAGTTCTAAACATCTATTCTTTTACTCCCACCCAACCTTTGTGTCCTTATAGTCAGTTTCCTTCTTTGTATATTGTTAACAAATTTTAACTTTTATCTCAGGTTTAAAGTACTTTATACAGCACCATTACAGTGTTATTATGCTATATTTGTCTGTGTGTGTATGAGTTTACCATTGAAATTTATGCTTTTGTTTGCTTTTGCATTTCTGTTAACATGTTTTCATTTCAAAGTGATCTCCCTTAAGCATTTCTTATAAGGAAGGTCTAGTAGTGATGAACTCACTTTGATTTTGTTGACTTTATCTCTCCTTTATTTTTAAAGCATAATTTTGCTAGGTATGGTCATTTTTGCTTACAGGTTTTTTTTTTTTTTTCGGTACTTTGAATATATCATCCAACTTTCTCCCGACCTTTAAGGTTTCTGCTGAGAAATTCACAAATTGTTTTCTGGGAGTTCCCTCATATGTTCCAAGTCACTTTTCTCTTGTTCCTTTCAATATTCTCTCTTTGTACTTCACACTTAACAAGTTGATTATAACGTGATTGCGTGTAGTCTTCTTTGTGTTGATCCTATATTGAGCCCTTTGAACTTACTTCTACTGCTACACTATTTATTTTCTAGATATCTTATATTCTTTTTGTTCTTCAGTTCCTTCATTATTACATTCTTTTGTGGTTGATGTGTTTCCCAGTTTACCATTTTGATTCTCTTCTTATTTCTTTTCTGTATATTTGTGAGGTAGTTTCTTAGTGCTTATCCTAGGGGTTAAAGTAAACATCTTAAGTTTATGAAAAAACAAATTTGAAGTAATGACATTTTCATTTAATAATAACACAAATTCTGCTTATTTACATCCCGCATCCTCGTTTACACTGCACTTGTCACAAATGACATCCTTATGCATTGTGTGCCCATTAATAGCCTTATAATAACTATTTTATATATTTGTCTTTTAAATCACATTTTGAAAAGAGGCGTTACAAACCCTAACTGCAAATGTGTTGGCCTTTTAAACTTAGTGTAGTTACCTTTACCATTGTTCTTTAATTCTTCATATGATTTCAAGTTTCGTTTCATTTCAGCCTGAAGGATTCCTTTAACAGTTCTTATTGAGCAGATCTACTAGTAATGAACTTCATCAGTGTTTCTTTATATGAATGTCTTAATTTTCCTTTATTTAAAAAAAATCTGGTAAAATATACATAACATAAAATTTATCATCTTAACAATTTAAGAGTGCAGGCCAGAGGCATGAAATATATTTACACTGCTGTGCTATCATTACCATCATCCATCCACAGAACTTTTCATCTTGCAAAACTATAATAGTCTGTACTCATGAAACAACAACTCTCCATTTCCCTTGCCCCCTCACCCCTGGAACCCACCATTGTACTTTCCATCTCTGTGAATTTGATTACTCTATGTACTTCATATAAGTGGGATCATACAGTATTTGTCCTCTTGTGACTGGCTTATTTTACTTAGCGTAATGCCTGAAGGTTGATCCATGTTGTATCATGTGTCAGAATTCCCTTTCTTTTTAAGACTGAATATTGATTTATTGTTTGTATAGGCCACATTTTGTATATCCCTTCATCCCTCAATGGACCCTTGAGTTTTTTCACCTTTTGCCTATAGCGAATAATTCTGCTATGAACATGGGTGAACACATAACTCTTTGAGTTCATAATTTCAATTCTTTTTGAGTATTTAATAGGAACTCGAATTATGGGATCATATGGTAATTCTATTTTTAATGTTTTGAGGAATGACCATACTGTTTTCCTTTCTGTGTGCACCATTTTCCATACCCACCAACAGTGTACAAGTGTATACATACTGGATATTAACCTTATCAGCTATAGGATTTGCAAATATTTTCTCCCATTCAGGAGGTTTGTTTTATTTTTTGATGAAAGAAGTATTTTTAAATTCTGAATACCTAGTTTATCTATTTCTTTTATTACCTCCACTTTTGGTGTCATATTCAAGAACTCTTTGCCAAATTTCATGTCATGGTTTTCTTCCCAGAACATTCTTCTAAGAGTTTTATAGTTTTAGGTCTCACATTTAGGTCTTTGATTCACTGAGTTAATTTCTGTATGTGGTGTAAGGTAAGGGTCTACCGTCATTCTTTTGAATGTGGATATTATTTTTCCAGTACCATTTGTTGAAATCGCTATCCTTTCCCCATTAGGTGGTCTTGGCACTCCTGTTGAAAATCATTTGGTGATGTATATACGGGTTTACTTCTGGGTTTCTATTTTGTTCCACTGGCCTAGTCTCCGTCCTGTATGTGTGTTTATGCCAATACTATGTTAATTACTGTGGTTGTGTAGTCGGTTTTGAAATCAAGAAATTTGAAACTTCAAATTTTGTTCTTTTTACACATTATTTTGATTATTCAGGCCTTTTAAATTCCATATGAACTTTAGGATGAATTTTACTACTTCTGAAAAAACCTCACTGTGATGTTTAAAGAGATTGCTTTTAATCCGTACATCCCTTTAAGTCGTGTTGACATATTAACAACATTAAGTCTTCCAATCTGTGAACTCAAGATGCCTTTACATTTATTGGTGTCTTCATTAATTTCCTTCAGCAACATTTTCTAGTTTCCAATGTACATGTCTTTTGTCCCGCTGGTTAAGTTATTCCTCGTTTTTTACTATATTTCATGATATTTTAAATGGTATTTTTTTTTTTTACTTTTCTTTTCAAAATTTTCATTCTTAGTGTATAGAGAAACAACTGATTTTTGAGTGTTGATTTTGTATCTGGCAAATTTTTGAAATTCATTTATTAATTCTAACAGGGTTTTTTTGGTGCATGTGTGTTGTCTCTGAACAAATATAATTTCATTTCTTCCTTTCCGATTTAGATACCTTTTATTTTTTATCTTGCCTTATTTATTTGGCTAGGAATTCCAGTACTTTGCTGAATAGAAGTGGTGACAACAGGCATCCTTCCTTTGTTCCTGATCTTAGGGAGAAAGATTTCACCACTGAATATAATAGCTGTTGGTTTTCTATCTGTGACCTTTGTTATGTTGAAGTCATCAACTTGTATTCCTGGTTTGTTGAGTTTTTTTTTTTAAATCATAAAATGGCATGGAATTTTGTCAAATGTTTTTTCTGCATCAATTAAGATGATCACATGGAGTTTAGTCCCTTCAATCTGTTTACATGCTATACTACATTGATTGATTTTCATATGTTGAACCAACCTTGCCTTGCAAGAATAAATCCCATTTGGTCATGATGTATAATCCTTATAATGGGCTGTTCTGTCTCTTATTATTTTTTAAAAGGTTTTTGCATCAGTATTCATAAGGGATATTGGTCTGTAGTGTACTTTTCTTGTAGTGTCTTTAGGTTTGTAATTGATGTAATGTTAACCTCATAGAATGAGTGAAGATACATTCTCTCCTCTTAAATTGTTTGGAAGAACTTGAGAAGGATTGGTGTTAATTCTTCTTTAAGGTGTTGGTAGAATTCACCATGAAGATACCTGGTGCTGGGCGTTCAGTTGTTGGGAGATTTTTGATAACAGATTCCATATCTTAACTTCTAGATCTGTTCAGAGTTTGTATTTCTTGGTAGGATGTGTGTTTCTAGGAATGTGTTCATTTCATCTAAGTTATCAAATTAGTTGGTATACAACTGTCAATAGTACTCTATTGTAAGCCTTTTTATCTCTACAAAATTGGTAGTAACGTCCCTTTCTTCATTTCTGATTTTACATATTTTGTTCTTATCTCTTTTTTTAATAGTCAATCTAAGTAGTTTTGTCAATTTTGTTGATCGTTTTCCTCTTTTTACAGCTATTTTGAGGCATAACTGACAAAACTGTAATATATCTAAAACGTATAACATGATTATTTGATATACGTATATATTGTGAAAGGATTCTCACAATCAAGTTAATTAACATACCCATCACCTGTCATATATTTACTTTTTGTGTGTGAGGACACAAATTCTACTCTCTCAGAAATTTTCAGTTACAGAATACAGCATCATCAGTTAGTCCCCATGTTATACATTAGCTCCTCAGACCTTATTCCTTCATTTTATCCCTCATGTTATAACTGAAAATTTGTATCCATTTACCAGCGTGTTCCCATTCCCCCCCATGCCCAACTGCAGGCAACAATTCCTGCTCTGTGTTTCTATGATTCCAACTTTTTTTTAGATTCCACACATAAGTGATACCATGCAGCATTTGTCTTTTCTCCATCAGGCTTATTTCACTTAGCATAATGTTCTCCAGGCTCATTCATGTTCTTGCAAGTGTAAGGATTTACTTTAAGGCTGAATAATATCTCATTGTGTATGTTATGTATGTATATTTGTGTGTATGTGTGTGTGTGTGTGTGTGTATCAGATTTTGTTTATCTATTCATCTGTGAGAGACAGGCACGTTCTTTCCATACCATTACTGTGAATAACATTTCAAAGTTTGTTTTTGTTTTTGTTTTGTTTTTTCCCCGTACCACGTGGCTTGTGGGATCTTAGTTCCCCAACCACGGATTGAACCCGGGCCCTCCCCTCAGCAGTGAGAGCACGAAGTCCTAACCACTGGACGGCCGGGGAACTCCTAAAAAAATATTGTTTCTTTTTGCTATATGACCAGAAGTGGAGTTGCTGGATCACATGGTATTCTAATTTTATTTTCTTGAGGAATCTCCATACTGCTTTCAGTACTGCTTGTACCAATTTACATTCCCAAAAACAGTGCACACAGATTCCCTTTTCTCCACATCCTCACTGGCATTTATCTCTTGTCTTTTTCATAATACACATACTAACAGGTGTGAGGTGATATCTCATTGTGGTTTTGATTTGCATTTCCCTGATGATTGGTGATGTGAATCACCTTTTCATATACCTGTTCTCCAAATGTTTGTCATCTTTGGAAAAATGTCTTTTTAGGTCCTTTGCCAATTTTTAAATTGTGTTATATGGTGTTTGTGCTACTGAGTTGTATGAGCTCCTTGTATACTTTGGATATTAACTTCTTTTTAGATACGTGATTTGCAAATATTTTCTCACACTCCATAGGTTGCTTTTTCTTTTTCTGAATGGTTACCTTTGCTGTTCAGTACCTATTTCGTTTGATGTAGTCCCACTTGTACATTTTTGCTTTTGTTGCCTTTGCTTTTGGTGTCAAATCCAAAAGAACAGTGATGAGATTAATGTCAAGGAGATTACCCCCTATATTTTCTACTAAGAATTTTAAGGATCAAGTCCTATGTTCATGTCTTTAATTAATTTTGAGCTTATTTCTATGTCTGGCGTAATGTGACTTTTGCATGTGGCTATGCAGTTTCCCCCAAAACCGTTTATTGGAGAGACTCTCCTTTTCCCATTGTTTATTCTTGACTTCCTTGCTGAAAACTAATTGACTATATATGCGTGGGTTTATTTTTGAGCTCTCTATTCCTTTTTGTTGATCTGTGTTTCTGTTTTTTGCCAATACAGTACTTATGTGATTACTATAGCTTTGTATTATAGTTTGAAATCAGGAAGTGTGATGTCTCTAGTTTTGTTCTTCTTTCTCAAGATTGCTTTGGCTCTTTGGAGTCTTTTGTGGTTTCATATGAGTTTTAGGATTTTTTTTCTATTTCTCTAAAAAATGCTTTGGAATTTTGATAGAGCTTGCATTGAATCTGTAGATCACTTTGGATGGTATGGGCATTTTCACAATATTAACCCTTCCAATCCATGAACACAGAATATCTATCCATTTGTTTGTGTCTTCTTCAATTTCTTACATCCGTGTTTTATGGTTTTTAGTGTATAGATCTTTCACCCCGTTAGATAAATTTGTTCCTAAGTATTTTACTTTTTTTCATACTATTGTAAATGAGATTATTTTCTTAATTTTTCTTTCTGATAATTCATTGTTAGTTGATATTCGTTCATATACAAATGCAGCTGATTTTTGTATATTGATCCTGAAACTTTACAGAATTCAGTTATTCTAACAGGTTTTTTTTTTTTTTGCAGTGTGTTTAGGGTTTTCCACATATACTATCATGTCATCTGCAAACAGACTTATTTTACTTATAACTTTACAATTTGGATGCCTTTTATTCGTTTTTCTTGCTTAATTGCTGTGGCTAGGACTTACATTCATATGGTGAATGAAGGTGCAGAGAGTTGCATCCTTGTCTTGTTCCTGATCTTAGACGATCCTGTTCCTTGCTTCAGCTTCTCACTGTTGCGTGTGATGTTAGCTGTAGTCTTATCATATATGGCCGTTATTACGATAATGAACATTACATCTATACATAACTTGCTGAGTTTTTTTTTCACACACACACACTGTATTTTATTTTTACAAGAGTTAAACTGACACGATGCATTGTAAATGGATGACCACAACAAAAGCAACAATGATTGCAATTACCAAACACGAAACACACTCATACTGTGTCATAATATTGACATTCAGTCCAGCAATCCTCCACTGTAACAGCTCCTTTACTTTGCAGTGAAAATTGATTTGTATATTTTTTGCCTCTGAGTCCTTGTGGGATTTTTTCTTTATTCAAACAGAAAGTCACAGAAATTATAATCATCCTCATCAGTTCACTCAGTTCCATGTAATTAATTTTTTTTATCTTGATCTTTTGTTAGCACTTTTATGAATTCATCATTTTTTCATTAGAGTTCCGAATATGCTTATTCATTCAGGTCAGCAGTATAGTTAGTTACCAGAAACGTGTACTTGTCAGAGTCTTTTCCATGAATGCCTTGAATATGAAACCCTTTTATAGGAACATTTTTGCGAAAGCATCAGAGTACACCCAGAACTGTCTGTAAATGACAAAAGACTTAAAAATGACCAGGGTTAAAGATTTGATGAAAGTTTATAATAATGCAATTGACAAGGAAATTTAGTTATTCCTGAGATATACATTTTAAAGTAATAACTAGAATTATGACTTATAACATTATACCAGAACATATAAGATTTTTAGAAATTTCATGTACTGTCTGAAACATTTATATTAACATATTTCCATACAGATAACCCAAAGAAAGTTTCGTATTAGTTGTTTTTTTGTTTTTTTTTCTATACTGCAGGTTCTTATTAGTTATCAGTTTTATACGCACCAGTGTATACATGTCAATCCCAATCGCCCAATTCAGCATACTACTATCCCCACCTCACCGCGGTTTTCCCCCCTTGATGTCCATATGTTTGTTTTCGACATCTGTGTCTCAACTTCTGCCCTGCAAACTGGTTCATCTGTACCATTTTTCTAGGTTCCACATACATGTGTTAATATATGATATTTGTTTTTCTCTTTGTGACTTACTTCACTCTGTAGGACAGTCTGTAGATCCATCCACGTCTCAACAAATGACTCAATTTCGTTCCTTTTTATGGCTGAGTAATATTCCATTGTATATATGTACCACAACTTCTTTATCCATTCGTCTGTCGATGGACATTTAGGTTGCTTCCATGACCTGGCTATTGTAAATAGTGCTGCAATGTACATTGGGGTGCATCTGTCTTTTTGAATTACGGTTTTTTCTGGGTATATGCCCAGTAGTGGGATTGCTGGATCATATGGTAATTCTATTTTTAGTTTTTTAAGGAACCACCATACTGTTCCCCATAGTGGCTGTATCAATTTACATTCCCACCAACAGTGCAAGAGGGTTCCCTTTTCTCCACACCCTCTCCAGCATTTGTTGTTTGTAGAATTTCTGATGATGCCCATTCTGACTGGTGTGAGATGATACCTCATTGTAGTTTTGATTTGCATTTCTCTAATAATTAGTGATGTTGAGCAGCTTTCATTGTACTTCTTGGTCATCTGTATGTCTTCTTTGGAGAAATGTCTATTTAGGTGTTCTGCCCATTTTGGGATTGGGTTGTTTGTTTCTTTAGTATTGAGTTGCATGAGCTGTTTATATATTTTGGAGATTAATCCTTTGTCCGTTGATTCATTTTCGAATATTTTCTCCCATTCTGAGGGTTGTCTTTTCGTCTTGTTTATGGTTTCCTTTGCTGTGCAAAAGCTTTGAAGTTTCATTAGGGCCCATTTGTTTATTTTTGTTTTTATTTCCATTACTCTAGGAGGTGGATCAAAAAAGATCTTGCTGTGATTTATGTCAAGAGTGTTCTTCCTATGTTTTCTTCTAAGAGTTTTATAGTGTCCGGTCTTACATTTAGGTCTCGAATCCATTTTGAGTTTATTGTTGTGTATGGTGCTAGGGAGTGTTCTAATTTCATTCTTTTACATGTAGCTGTCCAGTTTTCCCAGCACCACTCATTGAAGAGACTGTGTTTTCTCCATTGTATATCTTTGCCTCCTTTGTCATAGATTAGTTGACCATAGGTGCGTGGGTTTATCTCTGGGCTTTCTATCTTGTTCCATTGATCTATGTTTCTGTTTTTGTGCCAGTACCATATTGTCTTGATTACTGTAGCTTTGTAGTATATTCTGAAGTCAGGGAGTCTGATTCCTCCAGCTCCGTTTTTTTCCCTCCAGACTGCTTTGGCTATTCGGGGTCTTTTGTGACTCCATACAAATTTTAAGATGATTTGTTCTAGTTCTGTAAAAAAATGCCATTGGTAATTTGATAGGGATTGTATTGAATCTGTAGATTGCTTTGGGTAGTATAGTCATTTTCACAATATTGATTCTTCCAATCCAAGAACATGGTATATCTCTCCATCTGTTGGTATCATCTTGAATTTCTTTCATCAGTGTCTTATAGTTTTCTGCATACAGGTCTTTTGTCTCCCTAGGTAGGTTGATTCCTAGGTATTATATTCTTTTTGTTACAATGGTAAATGGGAGTGTTTCCTTAATTTCTCTTTCAGATTTTTCATCATTAGTGTATAGGAATGCAAGAGATTTCTGTGCATTAATTTTGTATCCTGCAACTTTACCAAATTCATTGATTAGCTCTAGTAATTTTCTGGTGTCATTTTTAGGGTTCTCTATGTATGGTATCATGTCATCTGCAAACAGTGACAGTTTTACTTATTCCTTTACAATTTGTATTCCTTTTATTTCTTTTTCTTCTCTGATTGCCTTGGTAGGACTTCCAAAACTATGTTGAATAATAGTGGTGAGCGTGGCCATCCTTGTGTCGTTCCTGATCTTAGAGGAAATGCTTTCAGTTGTCCACCATTGAGAACGATGTTTGCTGTGGGTTTGTCATATATGGCCTTTATTATGTTGAGGTAGGTTCCCTCTATGCCCACTTTCTGGAGAAAACCCATTTATCATAAATGGGTGTTGAATTTTGTCAAAATCTTTTTCTGCATCTATTGAGATAATCATATGGGTTTTATTCTTCAGTTTGTTAATATGGTGTATCACATTGATTGATTTGCATATATTGAAGAATCCTTGCATCGCTGGGATAAATCCCACTTGATCATGGTGTATGATCCTTTAATGTATTGTTGGATTATGTTTGCTAGTATTTTGTTGAGCATTTTTGCATCTATATTCATCAGTGATATTGGTCTGTAGTTTTCGTCTTTTGTAGTATCTTTGTCTGGTTTTGGTATCAGGGTTATGGTGGCCTCATAGAATAGTGTGGGAGTTTTCCTTCCTCTGCAATTTTTTGGAAGAGTTTGAGAAGGATGGGTGTTAGCTCTTCTCTAAATGTTTGATAGAATTCACCTGTGAAGCCATCTGGTCCTGGACTTCTGTTTGTTGCAAGATTTTTAATACAGTTTCAATTTCATTACTTGTGATTGGTCTGTTCATATTTTCTATTTCTTCCTGGTTCACTCTTGGAAGGTTATACCTTTCTAAGAATTTGTCCATTTCTTCCAGGTTGTCTATGTTATTGGCATATAGGTGTTTGTAGTAATCTCTTATAATCCTCTGTATTTCTGCAGTGTCTGTTGTAACTTCTCCTTTTTCATTTCTAATTTTATTGATTTGAGTCCTCTCCCTCTTTTTCTTGATGAGTCTGGCTAATGGTTCATCAATTTTGTTTATCTTCTTAAAGAACCTGCTTTTAGTTTTATTGATCTTTGCTACTGTTTTCTTTGTTTCTATTTCATTTATTTCTGCTCTGATCTTTATGATTTCTTTCCTCCTGCTAACTTTGGGTTTTGTTTGTTGTTCTTTCTCTAGTTCCTTTAGGTGTAATGTTGGATTGTTTATTTCAGATTTTTCTTGTTTCTTGAGGTAGGCTTGTATAGCTATAAACTTCCCTCTTAGAACTGCTCTTGCTGCATCCCATAGGTTTTGGATCCTCGTGTTTTCATTGTCAGTTGTCTCTAGGTATTGTTTGATTTCCTCTTTGATTTCTTCAGTGATCTCTTGGTTATTTGGTAATGTATTGTTTAGCCTCTAAGTGTTTGTGCTTCTTACTGTTTTTTCCCTGTGATTGTTTCCTAATCTTATAGCGTTGTGGTCAGAAAAGATGCTTGATATGATTTCAATTTTCTTAAATTTACTGAAGGTTGATTTGAGACCCAAGATGTGATCTATCCTGGGGAATGTTCCATGCGTACTTGTAAAGAAAGTTTAATCTGCAGTTTTTGGATGGAATGTCATATAAATATCAATTAACTCTATCTGGTCTATTGTGTCATTTAAAGGTTGTGTTTCCTTATTTTTCTGTTTGGATTATCTGTCCATTGGTGTAAGTGAGGTGTTAAAGTCCCCCACTATTATTGTGTTACGGTCGATCTCCTCTTTTAGAGCTGTTAGCAGTTGCCTTATGTATTGAGGTGCTCCTAGGTTGGGTGCATATATATTTATAATTGTTATATTTTCTTCTTGGATTGATCCCTTGATCATTATGTAGTGTCCTTCCTTGTCTCTTGTAACATTCTTTATTTTAAAGTCTATTTTATCTGATATGAGTATAGCTACTCCAGCTTTCTTTTGATTTCCATTTGCATGGAATATCTTTCTCCATCCCCTCGCTTTCAGTCTGTATGTGTCCGTAGATCTGAAGTGGGTCTCTTGTAGACAGCATATATATGGGTCTTGTTTTTTTATCCATTCAATTTGCTGAGTTTTTATCATGAAATAATGTTCACTTTTGTCAAAAGCTATTGCTGCATCCATTGAGCTGATCATATGATTTTATCCCTCATTTTATTAATGTGCTATATCACATTTATTGATTTACATGTGATGAACCATCTTTGCATCCCGGGAATAAACCTGCTTGGTCATGGTGTATGATTCTTGTAATGTGCTGTTGAAGTTTGTTTGGTAATATTTTGTTGAGGATTTTGGCATCTGTGTTCATCAAGGATGTTGAGCATTAATTTTATTTTCTTGTAGTGTGCTTGCCTGGCTTTGGTAGCAGGGTAATATTGGCCTTGTAAAATGAGTTTGGGAGTTTTCCCTCCTCTTCAGTTCTTTGGAAGTGTTTGAGATAGAATGGTTAATTTCTTTACAGTGTTGATAGAATTTACCAGTGAAGCCATCTGGTCTTGGAACTATTTTTGGTTGAGAGGTTTATTATTTACTGATTCAATCTCCTTACTTGTAATTTGTTCATATTTTCTATTTTCTTATGATTCAGTCTTGGTAGGTTGTATGTTTCTAGGAATTTATCCATTTCTTCTAGGTTATCTAATTAGTTGGCATAAAATTGCTCATAGTAATTTCTTCTGATCCTTTATCTTTGTTGTTACTGTTACGTGTGGTGATATATCCCCTTTCACTTCGGATAATACTGAGTCTTCTCTTTTTTGCCTAGTTAGTCTAGCTAAAGGCTTGCACATCTTTTTTTTTTTTCTAACTTTTAAAAAACCAGCTCTTAGTTTCAGTGGTCGTCTCTTGTATTTCTAGTCCCTGTTTCATTTATATGTGCCCTAATTTTTATTTCCTTCCTTCTGTTAACATTAGGCTTAGTATGTTGGTTAGTTCCTTGAGGTTTTTTTAGTTGTTTTTTTTTTAGGTTGTTTATTTTAGACCTTTCTTTTTTCTTAATGTAGACTTTTATCATTATAAACTTCCCTGTTAGAACTGTTTTTGCTGCAGCTCATAAGTTGTAGTACATTGTGTTTCATTTTCATTTGTCTCAAAATATCTTGTCAATTACCCTTTGATTTCTTCTTCAACCCTTTTGTTTAGGAGCCTGATGTTTAACCTCCACATATTTGGGATATTTCTGATTTTCCTCCTATAATGTATTTTAGTGTCAAACCATTGTAGTCGGAAACGATACAGTGATTTCAGTTATATTATGACCTAACAGATGATCTATCATGGAGAGTATTCCATGTATGCTTGGGAAGAATGTGTATTCTTCTGTTCTGCATATGTCTGTTAGGTCCATCTGGTATTATGTGTAGTATGTGTAGCTTAAGTCCAATGTTTCCTTATTGATTTTCTTTTTGGATGATGATCTATGCATTGTTGAAAATGGGGTATTGAAGTCCCGAAATACTGATTTGCTGCCTATTTCCGCCTTCAGGTCAGTTACTATTTGCTTTATATATTTAGGGTGCTTTGATATTGGAGGAATACAAATGTATAATTGTATGTCCTGTTATAACTAAATTTATTCTTTATCTTTATATAATGACCTTCTTTGTCTCTTGTTACAGTATTTGACTTCAAGTTTATATAAGTATAGCTACCACTGCTCTCTTTTGTTTTCCATTTGAATAGAATATCTTTTTCCATCCCTTTACTTTCAGTGTAAGTGTGTCATTAAAGCTGAAATGAGACTCTTGTTATCAGCAGACAGTTGGGTCTTCTTTTTAAATTCATAAAACCACTCTATGTCTTTTAATGCGAGAATTTAATTCATTTGCATATAGAGGAATCATTGACAGGTAAGGACTTACTAATTCCATCATATTAAATGTTTCCTGGCTTTTTTGTCATTCTTTTACCCCTTTCTTCTTTTCTTGCTGTCTTTCTTTGTGAATTGATAATTTGTTGTGGTATGCTTTGATTCTTGTCTCTGTTTTTTGGGCATCTACTAAAGGTTTTTGATTCTTTGTTATCGTGAGCCTTTCATACAACCTCTTAGACTTATGACATACTATTTTAAGGTGATAACAACTTAATTTTGAATACATACAAAAGCGCTACAATTTTACACTCTCCTTATTTTACGCTTTGATGTCACAATTCACATCTTTTTATATTGTGAATCCATTAAAAAATTATTGCAGTTATAGTTGTTCTTGTCTTTAACTTTTATACTAAAGATATAAGAGGTTTACCCATCACCATCACAATATTAGAGTATTCTGAACTTAACTATCTTTTGACCCATGAGTTTTATACTTTCATGTGTTTTCATGTTCCTAATTAACTAACATGCTTTCATTTCAGATTGAAGAACTTTTAACAACTTTCATATAAACTCCTTCAGCTTTTGTTTGTCTATGAAAACTCTGTCTCTCCAATTCTAAAGGACAAGTTTGCTGGATAGAGTATTCTTGGCAGTTTTTTTTTTCTTTGCACACTTTGAATATATCGTTCCTATCCCTTATGGGCTGCAATATTTTTTGCTGAAAAATCTGTTAATCTTATGAGGATTCCCACGTATTAAACAAGTGGCTTTTCTGTTCTTGCTTTTACGATTCTGTCTTTATCTTCTGATAATTTCATTATAGTCTGTCTATGTGTAGATCTCTTTGGATTAATCTTCTTTGGAAGTTTTTGGGCTTCCTCAATCTGGATATCTCTTTCTTTCCCCACATTAGGGAAGTTTTTAGGCATTATTTCTTTGAATATGCTTTCTGCCCTTTCTTTCCTTCTCTTTCTTGAAGACCTGTAACGCATATATTGATCCACTTACTGGTGTCCCTTATGTGATCTTCACCTTTTTCTAGTCTTCTTTCTTTTTGCTCTTTTGATTAGATGACTTCCACTGCCTTGTCTGATTCTTTCTTCCATTTGGTCTAGTCTGCTTGTGAAGCCCTGTATTGAATTTTTCGGTTCATTTATTCTTGAAATCTATGATTTCTGTTTCGTACTTCTTAATATTTTCTGTCTCTTTGTTGAAACTCACACTTTGTTCATGCTTTATTCTCCTGACGTCAGTAAGCATCTTTATTACCATTATTTTGAACTCTCTGTTGGGTAATTCACTTATATCCACTTCATTAAGGTCAGCTCCTAGACGTCTGTTTATTTGTTTGAAGCATCCCCGTTTCTTTACTTTCCTAGACTCTCTGTGTTGGTTTTTGTATAAAACAGCCACTTTTCCCAGTTTTGACAGATTGGCCTTGTGTAGGATATGAACCTCCTTAATCAGCCTGGCCTGGTTGTTGAAACCATTGTCTTTGTTCTTAGTGACTTCCAGTAGTTGAGGGTGTTCCAAGACCCATCAGTGTCCTCAAAGATGTGGTTAATGCTCATATGCCTGTTTAGGCTTCTGGACAACTGCCAGTTGCCTGCCGCTTTAACTCCCTGATGCAGGTTAATTGGAAGCCCAATTATCAGGCAGGAGTTGGAAAAGTCAGAATATGACATATGTAGTCTAGCCCCTATGAAGAAGAATCCAGAGCTGGAAGAGTTTTTTCTTCCTCACTCTGTGCTGAGCCAAGGGAAATAGTTGCTCTGAATGCTTCTCTGTCCAAGTAAAACAGCCTTTGTTTTTAGTGGTCCCAGGGACTCATGAAGGCTGAGCCCTTTCAGCTCCCAGAGCTAGGTGAATTGGGGGCTAGTCCCTTAGGTGGCAGTTGAAAACTGGTGTGCTAGAGGTGTGGACAAGCTCCTTCCAGGAGAGAAGATAAAAATTTGGTCTTACTTGGAGCTGGGGGAGATGGCAGGGGACATGCCCACCATACATTTAGTACAGCTAGCCTGACCAGGAAAAAGAGAGAAAATTCAAAATACTCTAATCAAGAATGAATGTGATGGTAGTTGTTAAAACTCTTAGCACTCTACACCAAAAGGAGTGAATTTACTGTATATAAGTAACAAAAGAAAAAAGCAGCCTGGACTTTCCTTAAGAAATTGCAAGTACAAATAAGTATAAGTTTCTTTTAATGAGAAGAGTATTATAAATCCACATAAATTAAAAGTCCTAAAAAGTGGCCCTTGGACAGCGTGATGGGTCTGGACCCCTCCTGTATACTAAGACACTTCCAATTCTACACTTACGAGGGGTAGAGTTTAAGCAGTACAGAAGCATAAGCTGTGCAGAAGATGGCCCACCTAGTGGATAGAAAAGACCCTGTAAGTCAGCACGGACCTAAGGGCTATACTGAATTCCCCATTATGGGCAAGTAAATTATACCAAGAGTTTATAACCTACTCATTGGTTGGAATTAATTAATTATTGACTCATTCTTCCTGAAATTTTTTCTGACACAGCTGATTTATTTACAAACTGTGACTTCAGATGTTACCTTGTGCTTGTTAGGAATTTCCTGTCAGGTTCCAGAGAATTAAAAAAAGGGAGAGGAGGGGACTTTCCTGGTGGTGCAGTGGTTAAGAATCCACCTGCCAGTGCAGGGGACATGGGCTTGAGCCCTGGTCTGGGAAGATTCCCACATGCCACAGAGCAACTAAGCCAGTGGGCCACAACTACTGAGCCTGCGCTCTAGAACCTGCAAGCCACAACTACTGAAGCCTATGCATCAAGAGCCTGTGTTCCGCAACAAGAGAAGCCACTGCAATGAGAAGCCCGCACACCACAAGGAAGAGTAGCCCCTGCTCACCACAACTAGAGAAAGCCCGCACGCTGCAACAAAAATCCAACGCAGGCAAAAAAAAAAAAAAAAAAAAAAAAAAAAAAATCACTAAAATAAATAAGTAAATAAATAAAAAAAGGGAGAGGAGAGATTTCCATTTCCCCATTTTTCTATGACCCTTACTTAGGTTTTCACTAAGTATGGGAATATATCATTTTGGCACCCAGAAATAAAACCAGATTCATTCAATATTATTCCACAAAGAAAAAAATCTATAAACAAATAAAAAATCTTAGCTGTAAAAAAAAAAAAAAAGAATGAAAAACATCACTACTGACCTAACAGATGTAAAAAACAAAAAGGATTATATTGGAATACTATGAACAATTGCATGGCAAAAGAAGCTAGATAATCCAGATGAAATAGACAAATTTACAGAAAGACATGGACTCCTGAAGTTGTTCAAGAAGAAAAGAAACTTTGAATATATACATAGCAAGTAATTAATAATCATAAAACTTCCCACAAAGAAAAGCCCAGGAATAGTTTCACTGGTGCATTCTCTGAAATGTCTAAAGAATTAACACCACTCCTTCACATATTTCAAAACATAGAAGAGAAGGGAACACTTTCCAACATATTTTATGAGTCCAGTATTACCCTGATACCAAAATCAGACAAAGATATCAGAAGAAAACTATAAACTAGTATCCTTTATAGATAAAGTGGATATGGATAATGAAAATGGACTTTAAAAATCTTCAACAAAATACTGGCACAGCAAATCAAGAAAGTATAAAAAAGATTATATCAAAATAATGAGAAGACAAACCACAGACTAGAAGAAAATATTTTCAAAAGACAGCTGATAAAGCACTGTTATCCAACCTGATTTTAAAATGGGCAGAAGGTCTGAGCAGACAATTCACCAAAGAAGATATACAAATGACATATGAAAAGATGCTCTACATCAAATGCCATTAGGAACTGCAAATTAAAACAACAATGAGGATACCACTACACACATATTAGAATGGTGAAAATCCAAAACACTGACAACACCAAATTCTTGTGAGGATGGAGAGTAAGAGGAATGTTCATTCATTGTTGGTGATAATGCAAAATGATACTGCCACTTTGGAAGACAATTTGATAGTTTCTTACAAAACTAAACATACTCTTACCATTCAGTTCAGCAATTGTGCTCCTTGGTATTTACCCAAAAAAGTGGAAAACTTAATTCCACAAAAACACCTACACGTGGATGTTTATAGCAGCTTTGTACCATAATTACCAAACCTTGGAAGCAACCAAGGTGCCCTTAAGTAGGTGATTGGGTAAATAAACTGTGGTATATCTAGACAATGGAATATTTTTCAGTGCTAGAAAGAAATGAGCTACCAAGCCACGAGAAGGCATAGAGGAACTTTAATTGCATATTACTAAGTGAAAGTAGCCAATTACTGTGTGATTCCAACTACATGATATTCTGGAAAAAACAAGACTATGGAGACAGTAAAAATTTCAGTGGTTGCCAAGGGCTGGGGTGAAGGGAATGAATAGAATGAGCACAGGGGACTTTTAGGCAGTGAAATAATTATATATGATACTATAGTGGTGGGTGCATGCCATTATACATTTGCCAAAATCTGTAAAATATACAACACCAAGAGTGAACCTTAATTTGAACTATAGACTTTAAATGATAATGAAGTGTCAATGTTGGTTCATTAATTGTAGTAAATGTACCACTCTGGTGCAGGATGTTGATGGTGGGGGAAGCTCTGTGTGCAGAGCAACAAGGAATATAAGGGAACTCTCTGTACTTTCTGCTCAGTTTTGCTGTGAACCTAAATCTTCTCAAAAAATAAAGTATCTGTGTGTCTGTGTATGTGTGTGTGTGTTTCAAAGACTATACACAGCAACCAAGTAGGATTTGTCTCAGGAATGCAAAGTGCTCAACATAAGAAAATCAATAAATGTAATATATCATATTGATAAGGGACAAATCTCACATGCTAATTTCAATAGACACAGAAAAAAGCACTTGACAAATCGAAACCCTTACAGGATAAAAATATTCAACAAAATAAAAATAGGAGAGAACATCCTCAACCTAATAAAGGCGTCTATGGAAACCCCACAATTAACATCATACTTAATGGTGAGAGACTGAAAATTTCCTCCCGAATATCAGGATCAGGACAATAATGTCTGCTCTCTCCACTTACAGGCAACATTTTACTGGAGGTTCTAGCCAGGGCAATCCGATAAGAAGAAGAAGTAAAAGCTACCCAGATTAGAAAGCAAGAAGTAAAACTATCTCTATTTGTAAATAAAAAATACTAAGGAATCCACAAGAAAACTATTAAGCTAATAAAGTTCAACAATGTTGTAGGACACAAGATCAATATACAAAAATCAGTTGTATTTCTATAAAGTAGCAATGAACACTCTGAAAATAAAATTAAGAAAACAATTCTATTTATAATAGCATAAATTGAATAATTTTCTTAGGAATAAATTTAACAAAAGTAGCACAAGACTTATGCACTGAAAACTACCAAAAAAAAAAAAAGATATTAAAGAAGATCTAACTAAATAGAATGATATCCTGTCTTCATGGATTAGAAGACTTAATATTCTTAAGATGGCAATACTCCCCAAATTATGTACAGATTCACTACAATCTCTACAAAATTGACTTTTTCCCCCACAAATTAGCACGCGGATCCTAAAATTCAGATGGAAATGCAAGGGACCCAGAATAGCCAAAACAATCTTGAAAAATAGGAATATAGTTTAAGGATTCACATTTCCCAACTTCAAAACTTACTACAAAGCTACTGTAATCCAGACTAGGTGATACTGGCATAAGGACAGACATATAAATCAGCAGAGTAGAATTGAGACTCCAGAAATAAATCCAATCATTATGGGGAGCTGATTTTTGACAAGGGTTCTAAAACAATGCAAAAAGAGAAGAATAGTCTTTTCACAAACACTGATGGGACAACTATATATCCTCACGTGCAAAATAATGAAGTTGGACCTCTACCTCACACTATCTACAAAAGATGGATGAAAGACCTAAGTGTAAGAGCTAAACCTGTGGAACTCTTAGAAGAAAATATAAGCATAAATCTTTGTGATCTTGGATTAGTCAATGATTCCTTAGATATGCTACCTAAAGCACAAGCAACCAAAGAAAAAAATAGATAACCTGAACTTAATAAAAAAAAAATTGTGCTTCAAAGGACGCTATCAAGAAAGTGAAAAAAAAAAACACACACAAAAAAAACAACCCCTGAGTGGAAGAAAACATTTGCAAATCATATATTTGATAAGAGTCTAGCATCCAGAATACATAAAATACTCTTACAAGTCTACAATAAAAACACAAATATCCCAAACACAAATTGCTCCAAAACACAAATTTCTCCAGAGAAGATATACAAATGGCCAAAAAGCACGAGAAAAAATGTTCAACATCATTGGTTATTAGGAAAATACAAATAAAAAGCAGAGTGAGATACCACTAGGATGGCTGGAATAAAAAAGATGGTCAATAACACATGTTGGTAAGGATGTGGAGAAATTGGAATCTCATACATTTCTGGTGGGAATGTAAACTGTTGCAGTTGCAGCTACTTTAGACAACAATGTGTCAACTCCTCAAAAAGTTAAACATAGTTAACATATGATCCAGCAATTCCACTCCTACAAATACACCGAAGAAAACTGAAAACATAATTTCACACAAAATCTTGTACATGAGTGTTCATAGCAGCATTCGTCAGAGTCAAAAAGTGGAAACAAATGTCTATCACCTGATGAATGGATAAACAAAATGAAGTATATCCGGATAGTGGAATATTATTCAGCCATAAAATGGAATGAGTACTGATGCATGCTACAACATGGATGAACCTTGAAAACATTATGCTAAGTGAAAGAAGCCAGACACAAAATGTCACATATGTATGATTTCATTTATATGAAATGTCCAGACTAGGAAAATTCACAGTAATAGAAAGTATATTAGTGGGTGTCAGGGGCTGGGGCGAGAGGGGAATGGGAAGTGACTGCTAATTGGTATGGGATCTTATGGAGGGTGATGAAAATATTCTGGTTTAGATAGTAGTGATGGTTGCAGTCTTGTGGACATATTAAAAATCTTGTGAATATACAAAAAACGACTTAATGTACACATTAAAAGGGGAAATTTTATGGTATGTGAATTATATCTCAATTTAAAACAAAAACATTTGACCATACTTGAGTTGGTCTATTCTTGGACTGTATTCTATTCCATTGATTTATGGGTCTATTTGTCTGCCAGTATCACACTGTCTTGATTACTATAGATATACACAACTCCGTAAATTTGGGTAGGGTGACTCTTCAAACTTTATTCTTCATTTTCAAAACTTTTAAAAATAACTGTTCCAGTTTCTTTGCCTTCCCACAAAATCTGATAATCAGTCTATCGACATCTACACAAAATACTGTAGGCATTTTGTTGATAGTGTCGTTCTTCCATACCCGTGCTGCTTTTATCTGGTGGTTCTATCGATGACTGTGAGATGCGTGTCAAAATCCCTGCCTATAATTGACCATGTGTCTGCTTCTCTTTTCAGTCCTATCAGTTCTGTTTTTTGGTGCATACACATTTTGGATTATATTTTCTTAGTGAATCGACCCTTTCATCATTATCATCTCTCTCTTTGACGCTGGTAATTTTCTTTGTTCTGAAGTCCATTTTGTCTCACATTAATATAACCACTCCAGCTTTCTGTGATTAATGATATTAATCACAGAAATCACAATAATGACATTACTGTTCTAATGATATATTTTTAGAGGAAACTTTAAAATTTAGAATAGTTTTAGATTTACAGAAAAAATTGCAAAAATAATACAGCTTGCATATACCTCACATCTAGTTTCTTCTATTAACATTTTGTATTAGTATGGCACATTTATGACAATTAATAAATGAATATTGATACATTATTATTGACTAAAGTCCACACTTTATTCAGATTTCCTTAGTTTTTTAAAATTAATTAATTAATTAATTAATTTATTTATTTATTTATTATTTTTGACTGCATTGGGTCCCCGTTGCTGTGCACAGCCTTCCTCTAGTTGCAGCAAGCGGGGGCTACTCTTCATTGTAGTGCACGGCCTTCTCATTGCGGTGGCTTCTCTTATTGCGGAGCACAGGCCCCAGGCACACGGGCTTCAGTAGTTGTGGCACATGGACTCAGCAGTTGTGGCTCACGGGCTCTAGAACACAGGCTCAGTAGCTGTGGCGCACGGGCCCAGCTGCCCCACGGCATGTGGGATCTTCCCGGACCAGGGCTTGAACCCTTATCCCCCGCACTGGCAGGTGGACTCCCAACCACTGCACCACCAGGGAAGTCCCTAGATTTCCTTAGTTTTTACCTAAAGTGTTTTTTCTGTTTCTAGTATTCCATCTAAGATACCAAGGTACATTTAGTCTCCTTAGGCTCCTCTTGGCTGAACTGTTTCTCAGACTTTCCTTGGTTTTGAAGACCTTGACAGTATTGAGGAGTGTTGGTCACCTATTTTGTAGAATGTCCCCTATTTGGGATTTGCCTGATGTTTCCTCATGATTAGATGGATGTTATAGGATTTGGGGAGGAAGACCACAGATGTAAAGTGTCATTCTCTTCACATATCAATGGCACATACTATCAACATGACTTATCCCTAGTGTTGTTGACCTTAGTCTCCTGGCTGAGGTGGACTCCTGTCAAATTTCTTCGCTGTATAGTCTGTTTATTCCCTTTCCATATTGTCCTCTTTGACAGTATGACACAATGTACAGCCCACAGTTAAAAAGTGGGGAGTTATACTGCACCTCCTGAGAGCAGAGTATCTATATAAGTTATTTGGAATTCTTCTGTACAGGATACTTTCTATTATCCTTCCTTCCTTCCTTCCTTCCTTCCTTTCTTTCTTACTCATTTATTTATTAATAAGGATTCATGGATATTAATTTTATACTTTGGGTTATAACCCAATACTAAATTATTTATTTTATTGGTCAAATTGCTTCAGCTTTAGCCATTGGAAGCTCTTTTAGTTGGCTCATGTAGACCTTATTTATTTATTTATTTATTTAGAAGTTTCTTTTTATTTTTTTGAAAGTCTGTCTTTAATATTTTATTTATTTATTTTTCTTTTTTTAAAAAAATCTTTATTGGAGTATAATTGCTTTATTCCAATAATGGTATGTTAGTTTCTGCTTGATAACAAAGTGAATCAGCTATACATATACATATATCCCCATATATCCTCCCTCTTGCATCTCCCTCCTACCCTCACCATCCAACCCCTCTAGGTGGTCACAAAGCACTGAGCTGACCTCCCTGTGCTATGTGGCTGCTTCCCACTAGCTATCTATTTTACATTTGGTAGTGTATATATGTCCATGCCACTCTCTCACTTCGTCCCAGCTTACCCTTCCCCCTCCCCATGTCCTCAGGTCCATCCTATACATCTGTGTCTTTATTCCTGTCTTGCCCCTAGGTTTTTCAGAACCTTTTTTTTGTTTAGATTCTATATATATGTGTTAGCATATGGTATTTGTTTTTCTCTTTCTGACTTACTTCACTCTGTATGACAGACTCTAGGTCCATCCATCTCACTACAAATAATTCAATTTCGTTTCTTTTTATGGCTGAGTAATACTCCATTGTATACATTTGCTACATCTTCTTTATCCATTCATCGGTCGATGGACACTTAGGTTGCTTCCATGTCCTGGTTATTGTAAATAGAGCTGCAATGAACGTTGTGGTACATGACTCTGTTTGAATTATGGTTTCCTAAGGGTATATGCCCAGTAGTGGGATTGCTGGGTCATATGGTAGTTCTATTTTTAGTTTTTTAAGGAACCTCCATACTGTTCTCCATAGTGGCTGTATCAATTTATATTCCCACCAACAGTGCAAGAGGGTTCCCTTTTCTCCACACCCTCTCCAGCATTTATGGTTTGTAGATTTTTGATGATGGCCACTCTGACCGGTGTGAGATGATACCTCATTGTAGTTTTGATTTGCATTTCCCTAATGCTTAGTGAAGGTTGAGCATCTTTTCATGTGTTTATTGGCAATCTGTATATCATCTTTGGAGAAACGTCTATTTAGGTCTTCTGTCCATTTCTTGATTGGGTTTTTTGTTTTTTTGGTATTGAGCTGCATGAGCTGCTTGTAAATTTTGGAGATTAATCATTTGTCACTTGCTTCATTTGCAAATATTTTCTCCCATTCTGAGGATTGTCTTTTCGTCTTCTTTATGGTCTCCTTTTCTGTGCAAAAGTTTTTAAGTTTCATTAGGTCCCATTTGTTTATTTGGG